>NC_083338.1:104987833-105236400 GCF_019175385.1 Lycium barbarum | reverse complement strand
ACAATAATAAGGGATGAATTCTTACCTTATTCTCAAATCTTCTTCACTTGAGTATGTGATCACTTTGATGAACCAAGACCTCTTCCTTCCAAACCAACTGCACCAAGTTGAGAAGGAACCTTGAATTAGTAGGAAAATCACAAGATATCAATTTTTGACACAAGATTTTTGAGGGTTAACTTTCCATGGCCAAACCCGAGAGCTCCTCTGTCTTTTTCTCTCTTGTGCTTTGTTCTTTCTCTTCTTCTAATTTCTTGAAGGCTCTAAGGGATAAAGACCACTATATTATTAGTATTAGCATATGGGAAAATTGACTAAAAAGGTTGGGTGGGCTTGGCCTTATGGCCGCCCCCCCCCCCCCCCCCCCTATTTGGGCCTCATTTCTCATCAATTTTTCTTGGCCCAATGGATTTAAATCCTTGTTTTACAAATCCCGAAACTAATTTCCGAAATTTCAATTTTTGCCCTTAGCCTTCCCGACACTTTCACATTGATATTCTTTTACAAACAACTCAAGTGCTAGATGTAATCAATTATGACTTTATTTCATACAAGTCAAGATTATTTTTAATTTTCCAAATGTGCGAAAACACGGGATATAACATCCTTCCCCCTTTAGAACATTCGTCCTCGAATGTTAAATTAATCTTATAGGGTTTGAAAATACTTTGGGGGAAGTTTCTTTTATAGACAGCACATATGACACTCATTCATTATTGAAATAGAATTAACCAAAGATTCAAGATTACCTGAGGGCATAGGGAACAATGAGGATATTTCTTCTTCATGTCCTCTTCAGCCTCCCATGTCATTTCCTCCCTATTGTTGTTCCGCCACAGCACCTTAACAGAAGCTACATCTTTATTTCAGAGCTTTCTTACCTGGCGGTCCAAGATGGCCACGGGCTGCTCCTCGTAAGATAACTGCTCCGTCACATGAATGTCATCCGCAGAAAATATTCTGGAGGGATCACCAATACATTTGCGGAGCATAGATACATGAAATACCGGATGTACCGCTTCCAAATCAGATGGCAGATCTAACTCATAGGCGACATTTCCAATTTTCCGAACAATCAGATAAGGACCAATATAACGCGGACTAAGCTTACCCTTTCTGCCGAACCGCATTACGCCTTTCATAGGCGATACCTTCAGAAATACCCAATCACCAACCTGGAATTCCAAAGGACGACGCCGTTTATCAGCGTATGATTTCTGTCGACTCTGGGCTGCCAATAGTCGCTCTCGGATAAGTTTCACCTTATCAACGGCCTGCTGGATCATATCTGGGCCGATTAACTCTGTCTCGCCAATATCAAACCAGCCGATAGGTGACCTGCATTTCCTACCATATAAAGCCTCGTATGGAGCCATCTGGATGCTGGAATGGTAGCTGTTATTATAAGCAAATTCAATCAATGGCAAGTGATCCTCCAGCTACCTCTGAAATCAATAACACAGGCCCTTAACATATCTTCAAGTGTCTGTATAGTACGCTCGACCTGTCCGTCGCTCTGAGGATGGAATGCTATGCTCAGACTCACCTGAGTCCCTAATCCTCCTGAAAAGATCTCCAGAAGTTCGCCGTGAACTGGGCACCTCTGTCAGTAATAATAGATATAGGAACTCCATGAAGTCGCACAATTTCTTTAATATAAAGCCTGGCGTAATCCTCAGCGGAATAAGTAGTTCTGACGGGGAGAAAATGGGCTGATTTTGTTAGCCTATCAATAATAACCCAGATGGAATCTCACTTCCGTGGAGTGCGAGGCAAACCTGTAATGAAGTCCATATTAATGATCTCCCACTTCCTCGTCGGAATGTCCATTTCCTGCAACATTCCACCCGGTTTCTGATGTTCAATCTTGACCTGCTGACAATTTGGGCACTGAGCGACGAACTCTGCGATATCCCGTTTCATACCATCCCACCAGTATAGGCATCTAAGATCATGGTACATCTTCGTAGACCCAGGATGAACATAATAGCGAGCATGGTGTGCCTCGTCCATAACCTACTGCCGCAGCCCTGCAATATCAGGTACACACAACCTGCCTCTGTATAGTAAGGTTCCGTCTGGTGTAAACTCAAACGGAGTCTTTTCCTTTTCATGGGTTGTGTCTCTGTACCGAGCTAACATAGGATCTTCATATTGGTGCCGCTTAATATCTTCCTTAATGGATGATTCAGAAGCCCCTCGGACAGAAATCCGTGTACGCCAGAATCGGCCAGACGAACCCCAAGATTAGCCAACTGATTAATATCACGTACTATCTCTCTCCTGTCTGGCCATAAATCTGCGAAGCTGTCCATAGATTTTCGGCTGAGTGCATCTGCAACAACATTAGCCTTACCCGGATGGTACAGAATATCCACATCATAGTCTTTTAGGAGCTCTAGCCACCTCCGCTGCCGCAAATTAAGCTCCTTCTGCTTAAAAATATACTGGAGACTCTTATGATCTGTATAGATATCCACATGAACGCCATATAAATAATGTCTCCATATATTCAGGGCATGAATCACCGCTGCAAGCTCCAGATCGTGAGTAGGATAATTCTTTTCATGCTTTTTGAGCTGTAGGGAAGCATAAGCTATAACTCTGCCGTGCTGCATCAATACACAGCCTAACCCCACACCAGAAGCATCACAATAAATAACATACCCGTCTGGTCCCTCGGGAAGAGTCAGAATTGGAGCTGTAGTCAGCTTCTCTTTCAGCAACTGGAAGCTTCGTTCACAAGCATCAGTCCACTGGAACTTGGCTCCCTTCTGAGTTAGCCTTGTCAAAGGCGCTGAAATCGAAGCAAACCTTTCCACAAATCTTCTGTAATAGCCTGCTAATCCCAGAAAACTACGTACCTCTGTGGGCGTCGTGGGTCTAGGCCAATTCTTCACGGCCTCAATCTTCTGTGTATCCACCCGGACACCATCAGCTGCAATAATATGCCCCAGGAATGCCACTGAAGCCAGCCAGAATTCACATTTAGAAAATTTTGCATATAATTTCTGATGCCGAAGTACCCCAAGTACCGCTCTCAAATGATCTGCATGTTCTGCCTCTGACCGAGAATAAACCAGAATATCGTCGATAAATACAATCATGAACATATCTAAGAACTGCCTGAATACTCGGTTCATTAAATCCATAAATACCGCAGGAGCATTAGTCAGCCTGAAAGACATAACTCTGAATTCATAATGCCCATATCTGGTCCGGAATGCTGTCTTGGGAATATCGGCCTCTCGTACCCGTACCTGGTGATAGCCTGACCGAAGGTCTATCTTCGAAAATTATTTGGCGCCCTGCAACTGATCCAACAAATCATCAATTCTGGGGAGGGGTATTTATTCTTTATGGTTACCTTATTCAGCTGCAGATAATCAATACACATACGCAGCGACCCGTCTTTCTTACGCACAAATAATACCGGGGCTCTCCAAGGCGAAGTACTGGGTCTGATGAAGCCTTTTTCTAACAGATCCTTCAACTGCTCTTTCAGTTCTTTCAATTCTGCCGGTGTCATTCTGTACGGGGGAATAGATATCGGCTGAGTATCTGGAAGCAAATCAATAGAAAAATCTATCTCCCGCTCTGGAGGAAGACCTGGAGGCTCATCTGGGAATACATCTGGAAATTCATTAACCACGGGAACTGACTGAAGAGTCAGCGTTTCTGCTGTCAAGTCTTGTACCCGAACCAGATGATAAATATAACCCTTTCTGATCATTTTCTTCGCCTTAAGGTATGAAATAAACTTACCTTTCGGCGATGCTGTATTACCGGCCCATTCTATAACTGGCTCCCCAGGAAACTGGAAACGAACTACCTTATTTTGGCAGTCAACATTAGCATAATAGGAAGCTAGCCAATCCATACCCATAATAACATCGAACTCGATCATATCTAACTCCACCAGATCTGCCTTAGTGTCACGGCCACATACAATTACAGAACAGTCTTTATATACCTATTTTTCTACAAAAAAGTCCTCAATCGGTGTGGCTACCTCAAATGGCTCTATAGGTTCAGACGTTATACCAATTTTTCCAGCAACAAGAGGCGAAATATATGACAAAGTCAAACCTGGATCAATTAATGCATACACAGACCGAGAGAAAACCAATAATGTACCTGTAACGACATTAGGCGATGCCTCCTGATCCTGGCGGCTGGCCAAAGCATAAATGCGGTTCGAAGGACCGCTAGTACCCGAAGCTCCACCACGGCCTCTGCCGCGACCCGCCGGTGCTGATGTACCCGGCCCTGTAGGGCGCATAGCCACTGACGAAGATGATGACCCGGCGGACCGATCCGGTAGGCTGCGCTGCACCACCCGAACCGCCCTTATACGGGCAATCTCTCATAGAATGGCCCTGAAGGCCGCAAGAAAAGCATGCACCGGTGGCTCTGTAGCACTCTCCAGGATGGTATCTGCCACAATAAGAACACTGAGGCCTAGGTGGCCTCGTCTGACCAGAACCCCTATCTGTCCGCGAACCTGAAGCCCTGGGGCTCTGACCTGCTCCTGAATAACCTGGGCTATCAAATCTGCGAACTGTAGGCTGTGGAGGTGCGCTCTGTGCCGGCTGGGATCGATGTCTGCTAGGCTGTTGCGGCTGCTGAGGCTGTCTGCCCCGAAAATCTCCCGAATACCCAGATGATCTTGCCCTCTTGGGCTGTCTCCGATCCTGACTCCTATCGGGCTGATGACCCTTGTGCCGGTCCTCCATGCCCTGGGCGTGCGCCTGAATACAGGCAATATCCATATCGGGCTGAACGGCCAATACCAAACAACTGTCGACAAAATACCGGTCCAACCCCATAATATACCTGTGCATCCTGTCAGCCATAGTAGCTACCACAGCAGGTGCATATCGGGCCAATGAGTTGAACTCCATACTGTACTCTCGAACACTGCGGCCCCTCTGTCTCAACAATAAGAATCTGTCTGCCCTGGCCCGCCGTAACTCCGGAGGCAGAAAATGGCTAAGAAAAGCCTGAGAAAAATCATCCCAAACTGCTGGGGGAGCGCCATCACCTCTAGATAACTCCCATGACTCGTACCAATTAGCCGCTACATCATACAGCCGGTACGAAGCCAACGTGACTGACTCTGTCGCGGAGGCATTAATCAAATGTAAGGTGCGCCGCATCTTCCTGATAAACTCCTCAGGATCATCCTCGGGCTTTGTCCCGAAGAACTCTGGAGGGCCACAAGTGAAGAACTCACGAGCTCTTGAACTGTCGCGCCTGCCTGCTCGGTCACCTCCCAATCCGTGCCCCTGAACCTGTCCTGCCACAAGTCTGGTCAATAGCTGGACTGCCTCTCTCATAGACTGATCCTCAGTCCCTGGCCGTGGAGCTGGAAGCTCAGGTACTGGAATCTCGGGAGCTGGCGGTGGAGCCGCCCCTCGACCTGCAGCTGCTGCTGCTCCAATCTCCTCTACATGTGGCGGTGTGGAAGAGCCCTCTGCCGGGGGTAAAATATCAGGAGCAATATGTGCATGGGCCCTGGTAACCCTCTGGGCCCGACTAGTCTCTCCCACAGCTGCTGCCTTGGCCTTTTGGGCCGCTGACGCCTTTTTTGGAGGCATAACTGCAAATATAGCAATTCGTTAGGGAGGAGTCATCCTGATAACACAGCTCTATCGCACGATCTAAGACAGAAAGAAGGGTAGTATCCTAAATGCCCTGTAGCCTCCTGTTTATAGGTGTGGTGCACAACACACCGATAAACAAGACTCTACAAGACACGGTCTGTAGACATTCCGAGGACGAACCGCTCTGATACCACTTTTGTCACGACCCAACCCCGTAGGCCGTGACTAGTGCCCGATCTGGGCACCCAAACACATCTATGAAATGCTATCTCAGATTTTATCAAACGCATTCAAGTATATAACAGAAGCCGACAAGGCTACATTTCCAATTTAGATAATTTCCCGAAAAATTTCGGCAGAGCTTCCTTTGTTTTACAGACTATCCAAATTAACCCTGCGCACAGATAATACCAGCAAAAACCACACAGGGCCAACAAAGCAACGTTAAACATATGCGGACCGGCCGCGACGGCGAATGGGATCTCCCCAAACGCAACATATACACGCATCCGTACATAAAGACCCTAACCCACAAACATGTCCACAGACCTCTAAACAGACCGACAGAATCATATGACGGGACAGGGCCCCGCCGTATCCATGAACGAATACATATATACAATAGTGACAGACTGTACCAAAAGATGGGCTCCGAATAAGAGAGCGCTCAAAAATAGCAGAATAAGATCCTAGGTGGGCGGATCAGCAAACCTGTCGTCGGTACCTGCGCGGCATGAAAACGCAGCCCCCGAAGAAAGGGGGTCAGCACGAAATATGTACTGAATATGTAAAGCCTGAACTACAGAAACAAATCGTAACTGGTACAGAACGTACAGAAAGTGAGCAGAAAATCCAAAGTATCAAATACATATTTTCAAAACATGCAGAGTGTGTACAGAAACATATGTCATATCAAATCTGGCCCCTGCCAAGGGATTCGGCAGACAGAACGTGGCCACCCTCCCGACGCTGGTGCCACAACTCAAAAGAATCAGAATAGGGGCGTAACCCCGTAACATAGTATATCATATCAGATGGCCATAGAAAATCTTATCAGAACAAGCGTACGTGGCACAACATACTCCACAAATCCACATACGCGTATACCTGCCCCCTCACATCGAGGCACGGCGAACAATGCAGAGGATTACGCTTGACAACATATCCTGGCTCGGGCTCAGTGTGGGAAACATTGGGGCATCCACGAATGGAGTAGTGAGAGACTAAATGCAATTAAAACATCATAAATATTTTCAGAGACTCAATGAGGCACACCAACGACAAACCAATCCAATGAATTACAGAAGCATAATCTTTCTGAAATCGTTCCGAGTGCCAAAGCAATTTATAAGACTTAATGGAGTATTTAAAGCAGTCTTTGTTTAGTAGTTAAAAGAGTAGTCAGAAGATTTCTTTCGAAAACTGCTCGAAAACAAGCCTTAAGTACAATAAGGGTAAAATCGGGAATATTGGGCCCACCTCGGGACAAGCAAGGCGGTGGGCTCAAATTACGTATTTTAAGCTTATGGGGCCACCTACGAAGGTTCTACGGACATTCTATAACCTTTCAAATAGTTTGGGGAAGGTTTGTATAATTTTCAAGAAAGCATACCAAAAGGGTTCAATCCTATTGAACGAAAATGTGACAATTTTAGATGCGGATTCCGATGCGCAGAATATTCTCCGAGGCGTGAATCCGATCCTAGTACTTCTAGGACATGCCAAAAGAAGAATCGGGATAGCTTTACATACCTTTTAAGCTCCTTACGCCTTTCCGAGCTCACTTCCCGTTTCGTCAAAAGTCTGCAAATGGTCATGTTTACCAATTGTGAGTTATAGAATCTACGAATTCAACTTAACTCATGTATGTCTATCGAAATTTCGGCAGCACCTCCCCTATACATATAGCACCCCCGAGAATTCAACTCGGCCAAAACAATCAACAACAACCCAACAACAACACCCACAACAACAACAATCAATACAAAACACAATATGACATAACTAGTTCTACTTGCCGACATAATGCCATAACCTTCACTTTAACCTTAACTTTCAAACTAATCTCAACGATTTCACATTCATTATCAATCTAGATCACCACAACATAGTTTAGAAGCATTTCATATCGTTTCCTTAAATTATACACACGATATACATAATATACAAACTTTCCGCCAAAGTCATATTTCATCCAAAGCTTCTAATCTTTGGCATACATATTCATAACATGTTCCCTACTTCCAAATCTATCAATGATCATCATAATTTGCAACCTAACAACCTCATTTTTCATAATGTCATAAAATCGTACTAAAACGACATAAGCTTCTACGTTCCATTTCAATACAAACTTATATCATTTCATCTCCATATACATTGCAAGCATCATAATAACGCAACTAACACATTAAACAAAATTAATTCATTTCCATTCTACCACTTCATACCACACGGCCAAGCACCACATTACCAAACTCAACTAAACTCATTCAACTTTCATTTCCAATGTGAATACCATCATCCACACAATTAGAATATAACATAAAATTCAACTCATATATGTATACCACATATATACACTCACGGCTATACACTATATTCCAAACCCATTTTGAAATCTTCCATATTTCTATACTTTCAACTCATTTTTACATACTACAACACAAACAAATCTTCATAACACAATAATAAGGGATGAATTCTTACCTTATTCTCAAATCTTCTTCACTTGAGTATGTGATCACTTTGATGAACCAAGACCTATTCCTTCCAAACCAACTACACCAAGTTTAGAAGGAACCTTGAATTAGTAGGAAAATCACAAGATATCAATATTTGGCAGAAGATTTTTGAGGGTTAATTTTCCATGGCCAAACCCGAGAGCTCCTCTTTCTTTTTCTCTCTTGTGCTTTGTTCTTTCTCTTCTTCTAATTTCTTGAAGGATCTAAGGGATAAATACCACTATATTATTAGTATTAGCACATGGGAAAATTGACTAAAAAGGTTGGGTGGGCTTGGCCTTATGGCCGGCCACCCCCCCCCCCCCCCCCCTATTTGGGCCTCATTTCTCATCAATTTTTCTTGGCCCAATGGATTTAAATCCTTGTTTTACAAATCCCGAAACTAATTTCTGAAATTCCAATTTTTGCCCTTAGCCTTCCCCGACACTTTCACATTGATATTCTTTTACAAACAACTCAAGTGCTAGATGTAATCAATTATGACTTTATTTCATACAAGTCAAGATTATTTCTAATTTTCCAAATGTGCGAAAATACGGGATATAACAATATGTTATCGTGCGCACTCCTCTGCATTGTTCACCGAGTCCCTCTTACTTGCGGGCTGGGACACGTTATATGCATATGTATATGATGATATGATGATACGGGGATGGTGGCCAGGATGGAATATGTTGACTTTATTCACCGAGACCCGCAATAGAGGGCCGGGACACGTTATATGTATATATTGTATAAGATTCTGACATGCATGATTCTATCCACCGAGTCCCTTAATAAAGGGCCGGGACACGTTATATGTAAACATCATACAAGATGTTGACATACATGATTCTATCTACCGAGTCCCTCACTAGAGGACCGGGACACGTTATATGTATATATGCTATATGATGTTGACATGTTGACATGCATGACCTTATTCACCGAGTCCCTCACTAAAGGGCCGGGACACGTTATATATATATATAAAAAAAAATTTATATGTGTATGATTCATGATTCAAAATATACTACTTCACTACATAAAGGAAACATATTGATGATTTCACACAGTTATACTGGTTCTGGAGAGTTTCTATTTTTGGCTATGATCCCCTGTACTGTACTTCATGCCTTACATACTCGGTACATTTTTCGTACTGACCCCCTCTTCTTCGGGGGCTGCGTTTCATGCCCGCAGGTACATACGTACACTTGAGTGACCCGATAGCTTAGGCCATCTATTCTGCTGCTCTGGAGTGCTCCCTTGTTCTGGAGCATACATTTTGGTACAGACTCTTCTGTTGTCTATATGTATGTATATGTTCAGGGGTACGGCGGGGCCCTGTCCCGTCATATGATTCTGTTATCTTTGTTAGAGGCCTGTAGACATGTATGTGGGTCATGGGTCGTTGCGGTTCAGATATGTCTGTGTGGCTTGCGTCTAAGCGATTCCATTTGCTATGATAGACTTAATGGCTTGTACGTATGTATATATAGATGTTTTGGATAATATGTTCCACGACAGCCTTGGTGGCTTCTATATGATATGTATGATATATGTGACCGCTTAAGACGACATCTATTCTCAGTATCTATATAAATGAATATATGTTGGATATGAATGAGTTAGGGATATGTCGATCGGTAAGTAGGTGTGTATGGGTGTCCAGCTCGGGCACTAGTCACGGCCCACGGGGTTGGGTCGTGACAGAAAAGCGAAGATACAGCAATATTAAAGGGAGAAAGACTTACGAGCTCGGACGCATAAACGTAGCCAATAGGAGGTCGAACAGGTATGTTAAGGCTAAACCTTTCTTTCTACAGGCATGATTCCTTGTTGTAAACCTTTGTACTATATCCATAATATCGTTGCTTCCACAAATGCTACACGCCTATGAATCTCATGATATTATTGAGCCCATTCATGACCTTTGAAATTATTCATTGTGATTGATCTCACCTTATGATATTCGTTCCTTCAAGGTGAGATATAGCGATGACGATAGTTCCATAGTAATAACAATCCAATGAGTTTAGGAATGTGTCTTAAGGGATGTTTTATAGGACATGAATAGAGTGCTAGTAGAGGATCCCTAATGAGGTATTTAATGTTCGAAGAGAGGTTCATGTTGTATATTAGTATTTGGTTTTAGCCTAGTCAAGTGGGAAGAAGTACTAATGGCCAGAGATGTGCTTATAAGGCTCATATGATTATGTAGACACTACGGGTTAAACGAAGACAATAAGAAGTGCATAGAGATTACTTGTAGATTTTTAGTTATGATGTTGATTGTAATTACCACTGGTCTATGACCAGTCGGGCAGATGTTACCACCGGGCTACGGCCGGTTGGGCAGATATGTGCTTACCACCAGGCTACGGCTGGTTGGGCAGTTATTACCACCATGATATGGCTGGATGGGCAGTTATGTATCTACCACCATGCTACGGCTGGTTGGGCAGTTATGTATCTACCCCCATGCTACGGCTGGTTGGGCAGTTATGTATCTACCACCATGCTACGACTGGTTGGGCAGTTGGGCAGTTGTATGCATTTACCACTGGACTGCAGCTAGTCGGGCAGTTACTACCATGCTACGGGCGGTCGGGCAGTTACCGCTGATCAGTCGGGCAGTTGCGCTCTACCGTCGGGCGATAATCGGACGGGCAGTTATTACCACCGGACTGCAGGCGGTCGGGCAGTTACCACTGATCAGTTGGGCGGTTAGTATAGGATGATTAGTATGATAGAGGCAAAACACTGTACATAGATATGGTTGAGCATGCAAGAGTATATGGATCGGGTTGCACGCCGCAACACATGTTTGGATAACGTTTGATGATAAGGTAACCAGGACTACGGTAGGGTATACAGACCTAGTAAAGATTACAAGAAGATGAAGAGGTATGTATATATATGCTAGATTTCCATCGGTAGTTCAAAAATGCCAGGTTGATTCTTATTCTTCTCATCTTTAGTATATGGCTATTTTGTTTCACCTTCCGCCTTGCATACTCATTACATTGCTCGTACTGACGTCCCTTTGTTGAGGGTGCTGCGTTTCATGCTCGCAGGTCTTGAGATACAGCTCGACGGATCTTTCAGTAAGGATACCAGCTCAGCAGTCCGAGTCGTGGCGCTCCACTTGCTTCGGAGTTGCCCTATGAGTCAGCATGGCTGCATATGAATTAGCATGGGTATGGCGGGGCCCTGTTTCGGCCACTTTATGTCATGTACTCCTGTAGAGGCTCGTAGACAGATATGCACATTTAGATATCTTATAATTATCTCGACTTGTACTATGTTGTATCATTGTTATGGATAGCCTTACCGGCACATACACTCGAGATTAGTTTGAAAACGTAAGTATGTTATCTTTCGGGCTTGTTCCCCTATGACTTATAGTACCTTGGTCTTATGTTGCGTTTCAAGATACAGAAAACGTGAGTTACAGTTGGTTCTCCTGGTTGCCGCAGGGAGCCGAGTGCCAGTCACACCTTACCAAGGTTAGGGTGTGACAAGTCGAATCAAAGTGTTAGTATGGCTATGGTGTGATGACTTGTATACTTCTTGTACGTATCTTCGTGGGGTATCCACATTCTTAGGGGGTCAATTTCTTAAGTGTTGTTATGACTCGTGACATGGTGACTTGTACTCTTGAGACAAATATATTAATTGTTCATGATCCTTATTGATTGTCGGTACGGAAATACATTGAGATGAGAAAGAACATGTAAATATAAAAAGGCACATTTGATGGGGAGATGATGTGGCCTAGTCATGGGATCGTGATCCGAGGTTAGTTCCGAAGTGAGTGGTACATGGACACCATGGGTCACCTGTAGTCATGGCTATTTGGGCAAACATTACCATTTAGCATGTGTGTACGGATATGATATTAATATTGAATGCATTGTACTTGTGTATTCATATTTGTGACGGTGGGAGAGTTGATTCCGATTGGATGACATATAGTCATGGTTCATTCTGGTAAGTGATAAATGATTTCCTCATAATTATGGAGATGAGGCATTTACAAGTAACCTCATAATCCATTGATAAATAAAGGAAGGTAGGTTGAGTTGACACCATTAGCGTGGCGAAGAGTTTGGGAAGTATGTTGATTTGTTATCATTGACTGCGTTGCTTTACTCATTCTTACTTAATACTTGATAAGTAGTTTGAGTCTGGTGTCCATTGCGGGTTGTGCATTGATTGAGTCTAACCGTTAAATTATGAGTATGTTAAGGTAAAGAGGAAAAATGCAAGAATTAGTGGTCCCACTGAGTGTCGTTTGATAGAGAGGTTGATGTTTGTCCATATATATTCCCGGGGTTACTTTGGTCCAGGAGTCTATCTAGAAAGTAATTGTTGTTGTCTATTGGTCCTCACTTTCTTGTGTTGCATTGACTTAGTATTGGGAATACGGGCATGTTTTTGTCAGAAATGCTAAAGTATGGGTAGGATGTAAAAAGGTGTTATGACCATGCCCATCTCATTATTCTGTTTGATTTTATATCGTGTTGCGTGAACTAATCTTTGTCAGTATATTATTCTTACTAGTACAACGGGTGTACAGATACTACTCTTGCTACATCATTTGGGTGTAAATGAGTTTTATGTTGTTGCTTGAAGGTTTCCTTAGTTGCAATGGCAGATATCTTCCTACAACTTCTGTACATCTCACTCCGAAGGCGGAAGCTGTGTCTTTTTAATTGTGTTATCTCTCTGTAATTTAGAAGCTCTTGAACATGTCTAGACTAGATCCTTGGGAAAGCTGAATTGTTTTAAATAATTAAAGAATGTCTTCGTAATGTTCGTTTTATTTACTATCGTTAATTACATTTGCTTTTAAAACAACATTACACAGGGGTTGGTTGGTAAGGGTTCACCTATCACATAGTAATAAAGTAGGCACCCGCATGATCTGTGATTTGGATCGTGACACCATATTAAATAGCGATTAAGAGAAAGCTAAGGGAAAAGAAGATCACCTAAGGTAGCTGAATTATAACACCCTACCCTTGGTAGGGCGTGATTGGCACCCGGCACCTTGCCTACTATGGAAGATCCTTGTCTCGTATATCTACACCTACGGGCATGAACGCAGTGTACACAAGAAGGACGTCAGTACGAACAATATGTAAGGCATGAATAGTAGTATAATATCAAAGTGAAGATAACATAAGATAATGGAAGTAATTATACCTCGCACTCTTTTTAAAATCTCTGTCATGTAAACTACTCGTCTGCAGGAAAAACATGTCATACACATCCATACACAACATCCATACATATGCATTCACATACACTTACTATGCATACATCTGTCACAGCCATACCCGACCCTTTCGGGACTCGGTGTTATCTGTACTCAGCCCTTGCGGGACTCGATGTTATCCGTACTCGGCCTTTGCGGGACTCGATGTTATCCGTACTCGGCCTTTGCGGGACTCGATGTTATTCGTACTCGGCTCTTGCGGGACTCGATGTTATACCTAACTGATCAGTGGGATGCAGTGCATACATACATACATACATATACATAAAAATACATAAATGAAATCAACGTCATCATTAGAATTACCATTATCGTCATATCAATCCTCGAAGGATGAACCATCTTAAGGTGAAGTCGACGACGTCATGGGAGTCTCGAGAATCATGAACTTAGGTAGCATTGGAAATATAATCGTTATCATCGCTATATCTCACCTCGAAGGAACGAGTAACATGAGGTAAGACCATCAACAATAAGTACGGTTAAGGGATTCATGGAATGGCGCAATAGTCTCATAATGCCTTCAAATAATAGTTTCGGATTTTCAAAAGAAGAGAATCATCATCATCGTCACAATCATCATAGAACATATTCCATTTAACATCATAAGAGGCTTTAAGAGTCAAGAACTTCGCGCTTTTGAAAACAAGGAAGTTATGGAATCATAACATAGGAATCATGCCTTTGAAAGAAAGGGACGAGCCTTAACATACCTGTTCAACCTCCTATTAGCTACACTTATTCGTCCAAGCTTGAAAGTCTACATTTAAGAGGATTTACATTAACATTAGCCTCTTTATCGCACACTTATTCCAAGTTTCAAATCAAACTATTCTATATTCTGCCGAAAATCGGGCAGCATCTCCCCTGTTCATATGCCTAGCCCGAATTCTCAATGCAATAACCAACAAAACAATAACAATACCAAAATTAATAACATCATTTACCATACCAAAGTATTATATAAAACATCCCACACACAGTTTTCCAACTTCCATAACTACTCAACTCAGTATACAATTATTTAACCACGCTTTCTTCGTAAATAAACCGGTATTAACATAAATAGAAAGAGATTCATACCTTTACCTCGATAATAATGATATATATTAACTCCTAAACCTTTAACTTAAGCCACAATGCCTCAATACACAATTTTATAGTTGCAACTATACGCCGTTTGGACCGGGATTTGGGAATTATACCTGGTTTCGGGCTAAAATGTTGGTGATGGAAAGTTGGGGAATTTTATGGAATATTTGAGGGGTTCTTGGTGTGTTTGGGACGAAAATGAGGGGGTCTCCCCCTTTAAATAGCGGTCCAGGTTCTGCCTGGACCGACTTAATTTTCCTTTGGGCGCGTTCGCGCTGACTTATTTGTTTCTGACTGCACCTTCATTCAGTAAAAAGATCATAACTCTTGATACGGATATCGTGTGAGGGCCCACGACCTATGGTTGGAAATCTGTCTCAATTATCTACAACTTTCATTCTTGGTGTTTTTCCAAATTCCAAACTTATAATGGTGTTTTGGCCCCTCCAATTCAGATCATCCAAAAAATGTTTCCTTAAATCGTCCTTTTGGAGGGCTTATGCCCATATTTGGCTTAAGGGTCCTTCTTAGGACTTGCTCAACTTTCCATGTACTACTCATATATCTCTTCATATGTCCTTTATAAAACTCCAGTATGTGGGCCCCACTTAGCTTGCAGCAACGAGGGATTTTCATCATGTGCCATATGAACCAATTCACCCCATATGGTCTCCAAATGTCATATATATATTATTATTACATTCTTATAATATACCCTTCATCCTGAACCCGGGCCTAAAAATTGTTCAGCGCGTTCGCGCTATGTTGGCCTTTGGCCTTCTGCGTGTTCACGCCATTCCCTGGCGCATTCGCGCAGACCATTTTCTGGTCTGCCAGCCCGAATTGTAACATCCATATCTCCTTACCCCGATGTCCTATCGAGGAGCGATTTGTTGTGTTGGAAACTAGACTTTCCGAACTTCAGTTTAGACTTTTTTTTCACTTCCAAACTGTAATATACTAAAACATATTATTTCTTCCAGTTAGACCAAAATTTTCGTACCAAACCTTGCCCAATTTTCGTTCAAGCCTCGGAAGCATAATCTCCTTAGTTCACTGGTTTTCCAATCCTCCTATAACCTGTTACGTGAACTCCGACTCTTATAATCGTAACATGAGCACCTATGATCTTGCATCTTCTCGACAATAACTCGATGTCTGCAATTGAATAGCTAATACCTAACGAATCCCAACGTACCGAAACTACGGGGTGTAACATCCTTCCCCACTTAGAAACATTCGTCCTCGAATGTTGCAGTATTGTCAACCTACCACACCGTCTTTGATTCCTTAGAACAGTTATTCTTCCCTTAGGGTCCGATTACCATTTGCTTAGACTATAACTTGGTTCAGTCTCTTCTCATCTTCCCTTAACTCTTTTTATTGCATTCAGTCAGCTTCTCCCACTTCTTTGTCTTCATGTACATAGTCGAAAATTAATTAGCATCTCGCTCTAGTTCTATCTCCATTATTGTAGCCTTGACTTGCCGTGCCGTAACTACTCATCATCTTATATGTATTCTCTTTTTCTCGTTCCTTATTTCCCTTTTAGTGGGCAATTACCTTTCTCATATATGGATCCTCTTTGCGTTTACTCCTTCGGTGCCATCTCGGGCTACTCTTTTTTGATATCTATTGGTCTTGGATATACACTATACTGACTCTTTGTAGTTCATTGGTCAACTTCATTAGTCCTTACATCTTTGTCACCATCTCTCTTACCTTTACATTTTGAGTGTTTATCCAACATGACCTTGTCGCTAGTGGGTATAATGGTTGTGTTTCTTAAACTATTCCTCCCAGTTCCTTTCCAAGACAACTTCCATCGATCCAAAGTACGTATATACATAATGGTTCATCACCATTTACTATCCTTTGCAGTACCATTATACTTATGGCAAACTTATAATCCGAGTTCAAGCTAAATCCCTGGGGCTCCTGCCACAACTTTTTCGTTAGCTTCTTGCTCCCAAATCTCGCGATACAAACCCAGAAGCATAGGATTACGACAATTCTTACTCCACTACGATTCTCTTACAACATATATACATATATATATATAGCTTCGATTTCTTTGTACCGCGATCACTTCATATGTTATTATTCCTTATTGGCTTTCTGATATGACCCTTTTGCAATTGTAGTTGGGCATAGCTTCACGTTGACGGTTCATATAATTCCATAGCATATACTCTCACCCCAGCACGCTTAACCTTGACACTCTGATGAAATCCGGTGCATTAATGCTGGTATGATCGCATCCAACTCACCGCATGACCTTCATCACATAATCTAGAGCAAGTTGAAGTCTTAACGGATTCCAAAACATTCTCGTAACACATCTCCCTCCGGATTAGAAAGGGTCTTTTACTCTTCTTACTATAGAATTACTATTTTAGCCTTTTCAATCCTCAATATTCACCTTTCACCAATGCGTGTGACTACTTTCCATCCCAGGTTTCCAGATTCCCATTGGTGGCGAAAACACCTTGATCGCCGTTGTTACGTGCTAGTCTACAACAATTACACATACATAGCAAATTCCAATAAAGGCTCATATAGTTATAGTCGATTGATCTCTAGTCTGATCTGGTGGACTATAAGGTAATCGATGTAAGTTTAAGGACGAGATTATTTTTTGGGATATGAGACAAGGGCTTTTAAATCCCTGATTTTTACTGCGTGCACGATTGCTTGTAAATTAAATTGGTGTAGAAATATCAGTGGAGATTAGGGATCAATTAACCATGATAATATTATTAAGTGGAGATTAATGATTAATTAAGCAAATTAAGACCACAAAGTGGGCCCCACGACACATGGGGGAATTTGATTGGTGTTGAGGGAAATTAGACACATGTCATAAGGATGGACACGTGTCATAAGGGTGGACATGTGTCCACTTTGTAGGCACAATATGTAGCCATGACTTGATGACTAAGTCATCAATTATATCTCATTTTCAACTTGGCAAAATACAACTTAGAGAGAGGAGCTCTAAGCTCTAGATAGAGAGAGGGTTCGGCCATGGCTATGGCATGGCTTCATGAAGCTCACGGCCAGCCATGGCAGTCCCTAAATAGCTCACGGCCAGCCCCCCCCCCCCCCCCCCACCATTAAATTGTTAGATTTTCAAGTTCAATTGGAGGAAGAAATGAGAGAGGAAGCTCACGGCCATGGTGGATAATGAGAGCTTGTCTATAAGGTAAGATTTAATCCTTTTCTACATGTTTTGGAGATGGTTTGAACTTGCTATAATTGGTGGTGGATATGGAATTGAATGCAAGAATTGTGTATGTTGATGTTGAGACTTCGTTAGGCCGTGTAGGGGCTGTTTTAATCTAGCCATGGTAAATTAATTTTAATTAGTATTGTTGTTGTGTTGTCATGGATAAAATGATGAAAGTAAAGGGGTTTGATGTTTAAAAATGGAGTTATATTTGTTTAGTGGGCTGTTCTTATTGAATTGAGGGATTAAGGGTTAAGATTATGTGTTGTGTTGTTGATCTTGTGAAATTGGAGGACTAAGTGTCGTTAAGACTTGTGTTGTGTTGATTGTAATTGACGGGCTGCTTTAGGACTTGTTGTAATGTTAAGATAAATTTTCTTGCGTATAAGGGCTGAAGCCGTTGTTATGTCGTTGCTAATGTGAATCACTAACTCAATAAGAAAGGAATGTATAAAATATCGTATGCGAAACGTATGTGGGCTGTTTTGGAGTATCCTGGGATCTTGTTTCGACTGGTTCTTAATGCGATAACTTAAACGTGCTTGGGTTGTTGCTATGTTGGTTGTATGGTTGGCATAAATGCGAGGAAATTGAGCGATATAGGTGAAGTGCTGCCTAATTGTCTGGAAATAAGTCACCAACGTTAAAGTACGTTTTATGCCATTTCGTAGCTTAACTATAATCTTGACGTCTTAATATAGGTTGAGATATTTTGGGCAACGTGTACATATCGAGTCATCGATTAAGCGCTAAAGGTATGTAAAGTTAACCCTTCTTTCTTTTTGGCATGATTTTTATGAAACGAACAGACGATGTGTATATGATTTCAAAGAAGTTCCTATTCCTAGAGCCACTAGGATGGCTAATGTTCTTGATTTCCAAAAGCTATTTCATTATGTCTTGATACGTGTATATGATTCCAGAAGTTCTATTTGGATATAATCCAAAGTGATATTCGAAAGGTACTTGATATGACTATTGTCTTGATTTTCAAATGATAGTTCGTTTTGATTATTCTATTGAGTCTCAAATATCATTTAATTTGCATATGGTTGCTCACTACTCTACTCGTGCATGCCTGAACATATCTTTCACTGAGTCCCGGGCCAGGATACGTTTTCGTGCACAGTTTCACTGCATTGTTCACCGAGTCCCATAATGGGCCGGGTATGATATATGATATTGACATGCATGATTTATGTTTCAAAAGGTAAGTGTTTTGGTATTCTGGATGTTATACTTGTCTCCTGTACTCCCTACTTTTGTATGACTCTCTTTACTGTATTTTATGCTTTATATACTCAGTACATATTCCGTACTGACCCCCTTTCTTCGGGGGGCTACGTTTCATGCCCGCAGGTACAGATTAGTTGTGACTCCTTAGGAGACAGTTTATCTGGATATATATATACGTGACGACGTTATGAACCTTGCAGTTCTTTTGCAAGTTTCCATATTGTTCTTAGATTCAGTTTGACTATATTCAACAGGTACGTATACGAGTGTCCAGGTCGGGCACTAGTCATGGCCCACGGGGTTGGGTCGTGACAAAAGTGGTATCAGAGCAGTTCATCCTCGGAGTGTCTACAGACCGTGTCTAGTAGAGTCTTGTTTATCGGTGTGTTGTGCACCACATCCATAAACAGGAAGCTACGGGATTTGATTAGTTGTGACTCCTTAGGAGACAGTTTATCTGGATATATATATACGTGACGACGTTATGAACCTTGCAGTTCTTTTGCAAGTTTCCATATTGTTCTTAGATTCAGTTTGACTATATTCAACAGGTACGTATACGAGTGTCCAGGTCGGGCACTAGTCATGGCCCACGGGGTTGGGTCGTGACAAAAGTGGTATCAGAGCAGTTCATCCTCGGAGTGTCTACAGACCGTGTCTAGTAGAGTCTTGTTTATCGGTGTGTTGTGCACCACATCCATAAACAGGAAGCTACGGGATATTTAGGATGTTACCTTTCTTTCATATCTAAGATCGTGCGATAGAGCCCAGCAATAGGAAATGAAATCCCTTTCACTAACCCTTGATTTCAGCTGAAGAACGACATCGACAGAAGAAAGTGACTACTGATATTGGAAGTTACAAAGTACGCAGGTAAGAAACGATGAGAAAGATGCATGTCGGATAAGGTAAGAATATTGAAGTATGATTGACATGTAAAGTTGAAGAATGAAAGGGGAGGTAGATAGGAAGGTATAACAGGACAGATCGTTAAAGGATCAGGTACATCTCGAGGTGCGATACGTGAGGTAAGTTTCGACACCTCTATACTTTTTACTTGAAATTGGGAGCCCTGTGTGGCTATGATATGATATGATATTTATGTATATATGTTGGCCCTGTGAGGCATTGTTGGTATTTCCTGCGTGCAGGTTTTGGGATAGTAAGAAGTACAGAGGGAACTCTGCCCAAATTTTCCCAGAAATAGAAAAAAGAGAATGAGATATAGGTTCATAATATGTCTTGAAAGTCGATACCGATAGGGTAAATTTATTATGTTGGATTAAAGCTTTAAGAGATACCCTCCATGTCATCCGTAAGAGACACCATTCTCACTTGGGAAATTTTATTTCGAAGAAGCATATATGAGCAGCAAAGTTTGGAATTCATTTGAACGGACCAGAATACTTTCCAGCCATATTTTTACGTTAGAAAAGCTCATATTGAAGGGCAAAAACGTCCAGCAATTAAGTTTCACTTCATTGGAAGAATACAGAGCATACAACAAGTAGTTTATGAACTAAATGATTTGTTCACGACTCAAGAATAAATCTGGAGGTAAACCATGTGAATCAAGCACTAGAAGTCCTGTGGTGCTTGTCGGATTCTAGTTTTTCTTCTGGTGGTGGTTGGAGAATGCCTCATGGGGACATTTTATTAGTTATTAATAAACTAATTGGAGATGGAATTTGTGGAAGGAAAACTCAAACTTGTGGGCTGTCTAAGATCATGTATTTCATATGTTGTTGATGAAATGCTAGAATAGTTCGGAAGGGCTTGTGGTACTAAGGGATGATTTAGAAAAAGGTGGCAAATCTTAGCAAAACATTTTATTGAGGTATTGAGTGAACTGATAAGTAGGGATAAATTACGACGAGTTTACAGTTAAAAGGAGTGATAGTATGATGGAGATAAAAGTACGGAGGAGGAAGAATTATGATAAATTATGAAGGTATTGATAAGACAGCTTGTGAGATATTAAGGATAAGATTGATCAAAAAGGGTGAAGGGTTAAATACGCCTACTCCAAAGAGTGCAATTAAAACATAGTAAGAATCGTGAATAAGGTTAGGGAGTGTTACGTTATAGGATGGATTACGAACAGGATGTAATGTGAATACCATAAGGATTGTTATAGAAATGAGTAAAGCCTAGCAAGGAAGTAACTAAAGGATATGATGTGATCAGTGTGAAACATAAAAAGCAAGTATAGAACAACAAAAAAAAACTTACAAAGTCCTATAGGGAAGTTCAGAATAGAGATCAAGTGGTAACGAAAGTGAAAGCGAGCACAGGAAGAGAATGGGTTAATAGAAAGAAGAAGATAAGAAGAAAGCGAGTGGGATTACAGTGTAGCAATGTGTTATGACACGTATAGCTGAGAAAATGAGTAATATAAGCGACATAATTGTGAAAGACCGAACTAAAGGAAGATGACCAACAGGACAGAATGAATGCCAGAAATGACTGGTATAATAAGAACAAATAGCGATGAACAGAATATACTTTGAAAATGAGAAAGGGGTTATGTAGAAGTAGTGTTTTCCAAAAGATACGGGAGTAGCATGAGATTCCTCGTGCACAAAATAAAAGATGGACATAGACTGGAGAAATGAAATGAATACTAAAGGAAGCACTCAAGACAGACGTAATTAATTGAGTATGAGTATAGGATAAAAGGGAAATATATAGCTACAAACTTAAGGTGTAGTATGACGAGAAGGTGATAAGACAAGACCACTATTAAAACGAATTTGATATGATTTTGAGTAAGTTAGAAGTTAGCGTTGGGTATACAACAAGGGTGAAAGAGCATGAGGCATAAAGGAGTACTGCGTGTATGTGACTTCACCTCGGAAATAGTGAAATCCTTAAAGGACAGGGATTGTGGATTTGCGAAACAACTGATGTATTGTGGATTTATTAGAAGAAATAGATGATATCCGTTGGGATAAAGATAGTGTTATAGGAAAGCTTGGGACACTTATCATCAAAATATAAGTGCTACCTAATTGAGAATTTGAAACGACTATAAACACTAGCTAATTACTGATCGGAATAAATGGAATGTGGCTTTGGATAAATCGTTACATTAATTATATTACTCGAGTACCAACCATGAGATATGATTTTGTACTATATATCGAGAGTTCTCATCGCTTCGTGATTGGGTTAAGGTTTCGTATGTGGGGAATCAAAGTTATAAATGATAAAGAAAAGACATGGATATGGTACAAGTACAACCCCAAAGGGAGGAAGCGGGTGAAAGCAAAGTAAGTATAAATGGAAACAATTGACACTGAAATATATTTGATATAGATGCTTAAATTTCAATCGAGATCTCTTGCTGAAACAAGTTAATAAGCTCTGATAGCCAGCAATGGATGGATAAAAGACAGGATGGTATTTGAGACAAGACTAAGGATCATTTGTAAAGATTCTGTATAATATGACAGTAGAAAGTGAATGCTTATAATAAGGAAGAATACGACAAGAAAATGGTAACGAGCAGCTTAAGAGAAATTATAAAGGATAGCAACGCTATACTGGATTAGAGGGTAAGGCGTTGGCAATGGGGTTGCTTGCTAATGATACTGTAACTTATAAGTAGCAAAGGAGGAAGGACAGGAAATCTCCTATAGTAGGATATGAGAAAATCAAATGGTGAATAAAGAAAGGGGAAGGAGCATGACAAGATATACCGCAAGTGAGTTTTAGTACAAATAAGATATGCAAAACAGAATGAACCAGGAGAGGGGAAATCTATGACCAAGATTGGAAATACTCTATACAAGTTGTACAAGAATAGTTATGCAATCTACGAATATTTCTATGCTAAAAATGAGACCAAGTGAGTACTTGATAAGAAGAGTAAGGATTTAGTAATAATAATGTGGTTACGATATTTTGGATACATTAGGGAAAGGTGTAAGATGGTTTGAACCCAAGTACCGAGATGAAATTAGTACTGAGGGAAAAAGCCATAGTTAAGGACTAGTTATATCAATTGAAAGATATAAGAGAAGAATATAGGGTCTGCATAAAGACTAGCGAGGCGACGCTAAGGTATTTTCCGGGCTGATTTGAGCACGTACACATACCCTTGTAAAGATTGCAATAGGATGCGTGATAGGAGAACTAAGAGCAAATTTGAGTAAAGGGGCAATAGAAGAGTTTGAGTCAAAAATAAAGAAACGACACGAGATAATATGCCTAAAGTTAATATGAGGGAACTCTAGCGCTATTTGACAGCCAACCCTAAAGATCGAGATCAAGAACTAAAAGCAAGTGATAGTTAAAAACCTTTAAAAGAAAGTCAGAAAGTGACACATGATGCTAAAAATTCCAGAATACGGACTGTAACAGCAGAGCAAAGTGAGGTTATCGGAGTAGAATAATATTACACTCTGGGAAATTTCATTTTATCCGTAGAGTCTGTGAAGGGTCTACAAGTACCGGAGGTATGAAATAGTCCAAGAATTGTAAAGTCTAATAAATCGATGAGGGATGTCTGCACGTTACAAGGTCTTACTTAAAGATTAGAAGTAAAGTGAAGTGAACGATACATCATCTTAAGGAAGTAACTATAGAAGAAAAAAGAGTCGAGTTGTGGCTAAGTTCACCATGAATACAAGTCTGAATCAATCAGTGACTGTACAACTGAACAATATGCAGACAAGAGAAAGAGTAACACTTCAGCAGAAGAGCTCGAAATACAACTGACAACCAACCGCGAAATGAAGAGGAGAGCAAAGACAACGACGTGAAATACTTACCTTGAGAAGAAAGAGAAGGAGGAAATATTACAGGAATGACTATGAAGAGACCTGGAATGCGTTATAATGAATTATAGCGAATGGACCAATGAAAGAGGCATGTGGGGGGCATAATTAAATAAGAGAACAATTGAGTAAGTATTGGGAGTTCAGGACCAGTTTAACATTCGAGGACGAATGTTTTAAAGGGAGGAAGGATGTTATACCCCGTATTTTTGCACGTCGGATTATTCGTAAGCTAATCGATGTAAGTTTAAGGACGAGATTATTTTTTGGGATATGAGACAAGGGCTTTTAAATCCCTGATTTTTAATGCGTGCACGATTGCTTGTAAATTTAATTGGTGTAGAAATATCAATGGAGATTAGGGATCAATTAACCATGATTATGTTATTAAGTGGAGATTAATGATTAATTTAGCTAATTAAGACCACAAAGTGGGCCCCACGACACATGGTGGAATTTGATTGATGTTGAGGGAAATTGGACACATGTCATAAGGATGGACACGTGTCATAAGGGTGGACACGTGTCCACTTTGTAGGCACCATATATAGCCATGACTTGATGACTAAGTCATCAATTATATCTCATTTTCAACTTGGCAAAATACAACTTAGAGAGAGGAGGTCTAAGCTCTAGAGAGAGAGAGGGTTCGGCCATGGCTATGGCATGGCTTCATGAAGCTCACGGCCAACCATGGCAGTCCCTAAATAGCTCACGGCCAACCCCCCCTACACCATTAAATAGTTAGATTTTCATGTTCAATTGGAGGAATAAAGGAGAGAGGAAGCTCACGACCATGGTGGATAATGAGAGCCTGTCTCTAAGGTAAGATTTAATCCTTTTCTACATGTTTTGGAGATGGTTTGAACTTGCTATAATTGGTGGTGGATATGGAATTGAATGCAAGAATTGTGTATGTTGATGTTGAGACTTTGTTAGGCCGTGTAGGCTCTGTTTTAATCTAGCCATGGTAAATTAATTTTAATTAGTATTGTTGTTGTGTTGTCATGGAGAAAACGATGAAATTAAAGGGGTTTGATGATTAAAAATGGAGTTATATTTGTTTAGTGGGCTGTTCTTGTTGAATTGAGGGATTAAGGGTTAAGATTATGTGTTGTGTTGTTGATCTTGTGAAATTGGAGGACTAAGTGTCGTTAAGACTTGTGTTGTGTTGATTGTAATTGACGAGATGCTTTAGGACTTGTTGTAATGTTAAGATAAATTTTCTTGCGTATAAGGGCTGAAGCCGTTGTTATGTCGTTGCTAATGTGAATCACTAACTCAATAAGAAAGGAATGTATAAAATATCGTATGCGAAACGTATGTGGGCTGTTTTGGAGTATCCTTGGATCTTGTTTCGACTGGTTCTTAATGCGATAACTTAAACGTGCTTGGGTTGTTGCTATGTTGGTTGTATGGTTGGCGTAAATACGAGGAAATTGAGCGATATAGGTGAAGTGCTTCCTAATTGTCTGGAAAGAAGTTACTAACGTTAAAGTACGTTTTATGCCATTTCGTAGCTTAACTATAGTCTTGACGTCTTAATATAGGTTGAGATATTTGGGGCAACGTGTACATATCGAGTCATCGATTAAGCACTAAAGGTATGTAAAGTTAACCCTTCTTTCTTTTTGGCATGATCTTTATGAAACGAACAGACGATGTGTATATGATTTCAAAGAAGTTCCTATTCCTAGAGCCACTAGGATGGCTAATGTTCTTGATTTCCAAAAGCTATTTCATTATGTCTTGATACGTGTATATGATTCCAGAAGTTCTATTTGGATATAATCCATAGTGATATTCGAAAGGTACTTGATATGACTATTGTCTTGATTTTCAAATGATAGTTCGTTTTGATTATTCTATTGAGTCTCAAATATGATTTAATTTGCATATGGTTGCTCACTACTCTACTCGTGCATGCCTCAACATATCTTTCACTGAGTCCAGGGCCAGGATACATTTTCGTGCACAGTTTCACTGCATTGTTCACTGAGTCCCTCACTAGAGGGTCGGGATACGGTATATATATATGATGGTGTTATGATGTGTTTATGGTGCCAAGGATGCTATGTGGCGACCTTATTCACCGAGTCCCATAATGGGCCGGGTATAATATATGATATTGACATGCATGATTTATGTTTCAAAAGGCAAGTGTTTTGGTTTTCTGGATGTTATACTTGTCTCCTGTACTCCCTACTTCAGTATGACTCTCTTTACTGTATTTTATGCTTTATATACTCAGTACATATTCCGTACTGACCCCCTTTCTTCGGGGGGCTGCGTTTCATGCTCGCAGGTACAGATAGTCGGTTTGGTGACCCTTCAGCATAGGACTTCTACTCAGTTGTCTTGGAAAGCTCCGTTGTTCTAGAGCCTAGACTTTTGGTACAGATCTTATGATGTATACGTATATGTTTATCCAGGGGTACGGTGGGGCCCTGTCCCGTCATATTTCGCTATCGATACTCTTAGAGGTCTGTAGACATATGTGTGGGTTGTGTATAAGTGCTGTTCAGCTGTGTCTATACGATGTACTATGATATGATGTTCATCTGTAGTGGCAGCCTTGTCATCTTGCGTATCAATTTATGATTTGATTAGTTGTGACTCCTCAGGAGACAGTTTATCTGGATATATATATACGTGACGACGTTATGAACCTTGGACTTCTTTTGCAAGTTTCCATATTGTTCTTAGATTCAGTTTGACTATATCCAACTAGTACGCATACGAGTGTCCAGGTCGGGCACTAGTCATGGCCCACGGGGTTGGGTCGTGACAGATAACCGGGTAACTCCTGGTTTATCGACGGCCAGGATAGAGGGCTACAGTAATCCGTAACACTCACCGGGGAGGCTAGTCTGACTTAGTGCTCTACTATAGGAGTAGCTGGTACGGCCTCAAAGATCTCCTCTTCCGGTGTCCCAGACGAATACTCAGATAGATCTATATCATAGCTATCCTCTGGGGAGGTCCTCCTCCCTGGGAGTCGAAAACTCTGGAGGAATCGTCGCTGGGTCCTCCGACAGATCAGTCTCAATGGAATAACTGAGACTCTTCCGACTCGGTCCTGGAGCCTGGAGTCATGGATATACTCTATGGGCCATCTTAGGACCCCCACTGTGTGAAGTTGATCTCTTCATCTCTCGTCAATTTGCACTTACCTGCAGGAAAAGGGTCAGAAGCGATCTTTCCTAGACTCTGGCTCTATCGCACGATCTAAGATGGAAAGAAAGGTAAATGATTCCTACATGCCCTGCAGCATCCTGTTTATAAATATGGTCGGCTTCACACCCATAAACAGGACTCTGCTAGACACGGCTTGCAGACAACCCTAGGACAGAACTACTCTGATACCAATTTATCACACCCCACCCTTGGTAGGGCGTGATTGGCACTCGGCACCTTACGGAAACCGAGCGAACCAACTTATAACTTACATTCTTCGTGTCTCAAATGGAAACAATAGGATCGAGAGGCTAAATGCGAACATAATATCATGCATACGTATATGCACATTGGACCCATGATGCCAACATTACTATCGTCACACTGTGACTAAGCTGTACACAGGAACTATCTGCAAAAAGCCTCTATGAATATGACTTAAGTATACAAGTCGGGACAGGGCCCCCGATATACCCTGAACAAAATCATACATACATATATATATATATATATATATTGTTACACCCCGTATCTTCGAAGAACACTTATCAAATTTGAAACATAAGTACGGTGAGTTAGGGTTAAGTAAAGCAACTTTGGAATATACGGAGCAAGCATCATTAAGTATATTTAATAAGTAAAGGATTTATATAAGGTATATCGGAAGGTTTTATAAGGAAATGAGTGGAAGAAATGGAGTAGTACGACTTTGGAAAAAGGATGGGTAATGGTTTTTGTAAAAATTTTGGTCCACCTTGGGGGGGGGGGGGGGGCGAATATCTCTTATCATATGAAGTGTTTTAAGGTGAAACAAAATCCTAAAATGAAGTTCATCGAGTCTAGTTTCCAATGCAACAAACCTCTCGTCGATAGGACATCAGAGTAGAGAATTATGGGCGTTACAAGTTCAGCTGACAGAGCAGAAACGCATGCTACAGTAAAAATGCTACAGTGAACCCGACCCGAATTTGACCCTATATAAAGGGTAATAACCCCCTTTTTTTCATCAGATTTTCCAAGAAAATTCCAGAAATTGGAAGAGGGAAAGTAAGGTAACCAAAAGTCAGCAATTTTTAAGTTGCGGAGTAGTGGCTTAGGTCCGGGTAACGTATGGTGGTGATTCTAGTATTGTTTGCGGTGGAATTTAGCGTGGATATTGCTGTCTTGACAAGAAACAAGGTATGAATCTTTCTCTTTTAGTATTATTTAAGGCTTATTTACGAAGATAACGTCGCTAAACAATTGTGCAGTAGGTTGGCTAGTTATGGAAGTTGGAAAATAGCGTGTGGGTTGTTTTATGGTACATATTGGTGTTGGAAATGATGTTATTGATGTTGGTATTTTTGTTTTTGTTGTTGGTTGTTGGATTGTGACTTCGGGCTAGGCGTATAAACAGGGGAGGTGCGGCCCGAATTTCAGCAGATTCTAAACGGAATTAAATTGAAGGCTTAAGATGAGCGTATGACATTGAGCCTAATAATATTATGAATGGTTTATATGTAGATTTACAAGCTTGGAAGGATAAACGTTGAATGACTAAGGCAACCGAAAGGTATGTTAAGGCTCGTCCCTTTCTTTCAAAGGCATGATTCCTATGGTATGACTTCATAAATGTTTCCGTAACCTTCTTCTCTTCAAAAGATAAAAGTCCATGGTTCAAAAACCTTCTGATGTTGTCAAGGATAGGAATTATTTTACGATGGTGACGACGATAATGGTGATTTTGTATTTTAAGAACTCAAGTGTATGAGTGAGTATGAGAATGTGGAGCTACATCTAGATTTTATCAATTTTATTCATTGATGATGACTCTACTTCTAAAAGCTCCAAAGTGTATGTAAAGTTACCCTTTCTTTCTTTATGGCATGAATTACATAAACTGAGCGAACAACGAACATATATGACTCCAAGGAACTCTAGTTCTCAATAGTTCTTGACATGATTGTTGTCCTTAATTCTAAAGTGTTGGTTCATTCTGATTATTCTGTTGAGTCTCAGATGATGATTTAGTTTGCATATGGTTGCTTATGATATTCTACTCGTGCATAACGTTAATATATCATTCACCGAGTCCCGGGTCGGGTACGTAATCGTGCACAGTTTCATTGCATTGTTCACCGAGTCCCTCACTAGAGGGCCGGGTACGTATTATATTTCACCGAGTCCCTCACTAGAGGGCCGGGTACGTATGACATTTCACCGAGTCCCTCACTAGAGGGCCGGGTACGTATTATATTTCACCGAGTCCCTCACTAGAGGGCCAGGTACGATATATTATATATATATGCACGCATGACTCATCTTATAAGGCACAGATGCATTGGTATGTTTTATTATCATACTCGTCTCCCGTCGACTTTTTGCTCAGCCATGATCTTCTTTCTTGTACTTCATGCTTTACATACTCAGTACATTTTCCGTACTGACCCCCTTTCTTCGGGGGCTGCGTTTCATGCCCGCAGGTACAGATACTCAGTGTGGTGATCCTCCATCTTAGGACTGCTACTCAGCTGCTTGGAGAGCTCCATTGTGCCGGAGCTTGAGTCATTTTGGTACAGATCTTTTTGGTATGGACTTATACATATTCAGGGGTACGGCGAGGCCTTGTACCGCCAGAGGTCTGTAGACATATGTGGGTTTTATATATAATCTGGTCAGCCATATAGACGTAGTTCGTTTTGGATGTCTCCGTGTATAGCGGAGGCCTTGTTGGCTTGCATATTTGTTGTGTCTTCATTAGCTATGACTTCTTAGGAGATAGGTTCATTTTGATCTATGACATGATGAGTTTACAGCATGTTTTTACGGATTGCCATATTTTTTTCTATTCAGTCTAATTAGATTATGTCCAGTACGTTCAAATACGGGTGTCCAGCTCGGGCATCAGTCATGGCCCATCGGTTTGGGGCGTGACATATATATATATATATATACACACTCGGCAGTGCTCCAGGAAGAGATGGAGCTCACCAATCAGAACTGGTGCCTGAAGGCAGCCTACTATGGAAGATCCTTGTCTCTTCTATCTACACCTGCGGGCATCAAAGTAGCGTCCACAAGAAGGACGTCAGTACGAACAATGTACTGAGTATGTAAGGCATGAATAGTAGTATAATATCAGAGTGAAGATAACATAAGATAAAGTAAGTAATTATACCTCGTACTCTTCTTAAAATCTCTGTCATGTAAACTACTCGTCTACAGGAAAAACATGTCATACACATCCATACACAACATACATACGTATGCATTCACATACACTTACTATGCATACATCTGTCATATCCATACCCGGCCCTTTCGGGACTCGTTGTTATCCGTACTCGGCCCTTGCGGGACTCGATATTATCCGTACTCGGCCCTTGCGGGACTCGATATTATCCGTACTCGGCCCTTGCGGGACTCGATGTTATCCGTACTCGGACCTTACGGGACTCAATATTATCCGTACTCGGCCCTTGCAGGACTCGATGTTATCCGTACTCGGCCCTTGCGGAACTCGATGTTATACCCAACTAATCAGTGGGATGCAATGCATACATACATACATATATACATGCATATACATAAAAATACATAAATGAAATCAACGTCATCATTAGCATTACCATTATCATCATATCAATCCTTGAAGGATTAACCATCTTAAGGTGAAGTCGACGACGTCAGGGGAGTCTCGAGAATCATGAACTTAGGTAGCATTGGAAAAAGAGTCGTTATCATCGAAGGAATGAGTAACATGAGGTGAGACCATCAACAATAAGTACGGTTAAGGGATTCATGGAATGACGCAATAGTCTCATAATGCCTTCAAATCATAGTTTCGGATTTTCGAAAGAAGAGAATCATCATCATCGTCAGAATCATCATAGAACATATTCCATTTAACATCATAAGAGGCTTTAAGAGTCAAGAACTTCGAGCTTTTGAAAACAAGACAGTTATGAAACTTTTATGCAATCATAACATCAGAATCATGCCTTTGAAATAAAGGGACGAGCCTTAACATACCTGTTCAACCTCCTATAAGCTAAGCTTATTCGTCCGAGCTTGAAAGTCTACATTTAAGAGGATTTACATTAACATTAGCCTCTTTATCGCATACTTATTCCATGTTTCAAATCAAACTATTCTATATTCTGCTGAAAATCGGGTAGCATCTCCCTGTTCATATGCCTAGTCCCAAATTCTCAATTCAATAACCAACAGAACAATAACAATACCAAAATTAATAACATTCATTTCCCATACCAAATTATTATATAAAACAGCCCACACACTATTTTCCAACTTCCATAACTACTCAACTCAGTATACAATTATTTAACCACGCTTTCTTCGTAAATAAACCGGTATTAACACAAATAGCAAGAGATTCATACCTTTACCTCGATAATAATGCTATACCTTCACTCCTCCACCTTGAACTTAAGCCACAATGCCTCAATACACAATTTTATAGTTGCAACTATACACCGTCTGGATCAGGATTTGGGAATTATACCTGGTTTCGGGCTAAAAGGTTGGTGATGGAAAGTTGGGGAATTTTCTGGAATATTTGAGGGGTTCTTGGTGTGTTTGGGACGAAAATTAGGGGGTATCCCCCTTTAAATAGTGGTCCAGGTTCTGCCTGGAGCGACTTAATTTTCCTTCGGCCCGTTCGCGCCCCTTTTGGGCGCGTTTCGCGCTGACTTATTTGTTTCTGACTGCATCTTCGTTCAGTAAAAAGATCATAACTCTTGATCCAGATATCGTGTGAGGGCCCTACGACCTATGGTTGGAAATCTCTCTCAATTATATACAACTTTCATTCTTGTTGTTTTTCCAATTCCAAACTTATAATTGCTGTTTTGGCCCCTCCAAGTCAGATCATCCAAAAAATGTTTCCTTAAATCATCCTTTTGGAGGGCTTATACCCATATTTGGCTTAAGGGTTCTTCTTAGGACTTGCTCAACTTTCCATGTGATACTCATATATCTTTTCATATATCCTTTATAAAACTCCGGTATGTGAGCCCCACTTAGCTTGCAAGCAACGAAGGCTTTTCATCAAGTGCCATATGAACCAATTCACCTACATATGGTCTCCAAATGTCATATATATATTATTATTACATTCTTATAATATACCCTTCATCCTGAACGCGGGCCTAAACATTATTCAGAGCGTTCGCGCTGTGTTGCCCTTTGGCCTTCTGCGCGTTCACGCCACTCCCAGGCGCGTTCGCGCAGACCATTTTCTGGTCTGCCAGCATGAATTGTAGAGTCCATATCTCCTAAGCCTGATGTCCTATCGAGGAGCGGTTTGTTGTGTTGGAAACTAGACTTTCCGAACTTCACTTTAGACTTTTGTTTCACTTCCAAACTCTAATATACTAAAACATATTATTTCTTCCAGTTAGACTAAAATTTTCGTACCAAACCTTGCCCAATTTTCCTTCAAGCCTCGGAAACATAATCTCCTTAGTTCACTGGTTTTCCAATCCTCCTATAACCTGTTACGTGAACTCGGACTCTTATAATCATAACATGAGCACCTATGATCTTGCATCTTCTCGACAATAACTCGATGTCTGCAATTGAATAGCTAATACCTAACGAATCCCAACGTACAGAAACTACGGGGTGTAACATGATTAATGATATTTATCCTACTAAGAGATTCTACGTATGATATGTTATGTAATGAGGCATATGAGGTCCTACGTTCGAGGACGAATGTTCCTAAGGGGCGAAGGATGTTACATCTTGGAAAATTTCATATCTCTTGTGTCATAAGTGAACAAGCATAAGTCCTGGTGGGGCCGTGAAACTCCTATAAGGTTAAAGAAGATCTTTATAAATTGTTAAGTAAGTATCTAAAGGATTTAGGGGTCATGTGAAACGAAGAAATTAAGTTTGTTAAAAATCGGGAAAAAGTTAGCAGAACTCTAGATAGGATTTTGGTCTAACTTAAGGAGGGTATATCTTATAGTTTCTGAAGATTTGGGGAAGTGTATTATCTATCCAAATTGAAGTTCATTGAGTCTAGTTTTCAATACAACAACCCGTTCGTTGATATTACATTGGAGTAAGAAGTTATGGGTGTTTTAAGACAGACTGCTCGGGTAGTTCCATTTGACGGACACTAACACATTCTACGGCCTGTCAAATTGAAACCCCTCCACCACAGAATGGTTACAGGGAGGTCATTTTGGGAGGTCCATATGACGAAGCCATTTCATGGAGTGTCAAATATTCTGCGGTCCGTCAAAGTGGCCGCGGGATTGAGTCGGTAGCTGACCCTTTTGATTTTTTAAATTCCTTCCCGGGTCATTTTTCATTATGTCAACCTCAAACTTCATCCAACTACTCTCCAAAACCCTATCTAACAGTTCATAAGTTTTCAAGGTCAATACTTGATGATTTGATGCAAGATTAACCTTGGAGATTAGTTAAGTGAGGATTGGCCCTTGTACAAGTGTTTTATTGGAATTGAGGTTTGTAGTAAGATAAAGGAAGCACTGATTCTGAATTGTGGCTGCTATACGAGGCAATTTAATCATTCTCTTTCTTGTGATTAAGATTATCTCGGTGATGAGGTAAATGATTGGAATATATATGAGCTAGTGAGTAGAGTTGCTATTGGGCAATTGTTGAGTTTATGGGTTGTTTGCTTATTATTTTTGAATAGTACAAGGCTGAATCTTTTAATGGAAATACTCATTATCATGTTGTGAGTAATGTTGAGTTAAGGTAAGAAATCCATAATGGGTGATATGGGTTATACAAGTTCCAATCCTGAGCTTGTCGCTCGCCGTGAAATGTTTACTACTTGTTATGGTTGGATGATGCCCTGTAGTTATTTGTTGAATTGTCTAGGTTGTTGTTGTTGAGATATGGAGAGTTGGAGGAAGTTTAGATTGCAGGCGAGATGCTACCCGAATTTACATAAACAAGCTACTAGCTTAAGTCACAGACTTAAACCTTTACCTAATATTGATAATAGACCCCTTTACATTTTTATAGCTTGAGTTGAATTGTGGAGGACTTCTTGGAAGGTATTGACTGACTCAATGGAATCAGGTATGTTAAGGCTATTCTTTTTTTTTTGGCATGACCAGAATCAAACGAACGTAACGAACGATATTCATAACTACTCTATTCTTCGAAATGTTAGAAGCTCATATTTCTTGTCTCTATGTTATGACACTTATTGATGTCTTATGCTTGTTGACTCTTGGAAGCACGTATGTTGGTGATGTTAGTTGCATAATGATATTGTGCACACCACTGCAGTTGGGTATGGTACGATGATGATAGCCCCAAAGAAAGTTTAATGATGATGATACAGCCTAATATTGTGGCTTTTGTATATATACATATATGTTTTTAAAAGAAAGCATGCATGTCATACACCCTCAAAGGCATTAAGATGTACAGGTTTATTCTCTCTTGTCTCATGTTACTGTCATGTCTCTAATATGTTGCTTTCATGCCTTACATACTCAACACATTATTCGTACGGATGTCCCTTTGCCTGGGGATGGTGCATTTCATGCCCACAAGTCTTAAGATATAGGTTCACAACCCACTCAAGGATACCAGCATAGCATAGAGTGTTGTCGCACTCCATTTGTTACGGAGTTGCTTTGTGAGCCAGTATGGATATGTATGCATATTTACAGGTATAGAGGGGCCCTGTCCCGACCATGTTATGTTATGTACTCCAGTAGAGGCTTGTAGACAGTTAAGTACATTATGATGTTGAATAGCCTTGTCGGCCTAGTACAGTATAGTCTAGCATGTTTATGCATTTATGTCATTTATTGAGACTTGTCTCATTTTTAGTCTATGGCTTATGTGTGTCAGCAGGTTGTATTGTGATGGCCCTTATGGCCCACCTATGTTATGATTTTGCTTACCGATGTTTGTCTAGTGGTGCTTGGCTAGTAAGGCCCGGGTACCCGTATTGGCCCTCCGGTTTGGGTCGTGACAACCTTTAACCATCGAATCCTCATTTGTGAAAACTTGATATGCCCATAACAATTCCGAAAGTATCAAATCTTGCAACCTCCGCTCTAATCGTCACGCAACTACTTCCAAGTCCTTAATATACAAAGTACTCACCTAAGCTATCTAGTTAATAATACTTACAACATAATAAACTACTACAAATATGATTCTCATCCCGAAAATATAACTCTATCCTTAAAATTATAGAGATTCCTAGAATTTCTTTCTGTTAAACCACACTAGCTCATCATTAAAGAGTTCTACGAAATTACCCGACTGGGTACCATACAAGCCACTACCCATAAGACTTAACATGTCGATAAGTTGAAGTTTGCTTCTCACTACTCGCTGATCACGAAACCGTATAAGAGCTTCATCATACCACATTAGTCCATTTCTGTAGACTTTCTTCCTTAAGCGTACTCAACAATCGAACCTCATTCTGAAAGATGTAATGCAGCAACATCATAATCCATATCGACCCAAGTAATCCCGAAGATGTACCTTATTCTAGCTGATTCACGATTAGCTATACCTTATCTTGACACTTCAATTCCTTAATTTCAATCAGATCACATTCACTGCTACCGTCTGACCTGTCATTCGAACCCACTCCAAAGTATACCGCATAATTATAAGTCTTGTAAACGGGCCAAGTCAGTCCTGGTGATAGTAGTGTGTGAAACATTCTACACCGTAGAGGTTCCTTGCCTCACTCAACTCCAAAACTTAATACTGTCACGACCCAAATCGATGAGGCCGTGATGAGTACCTGATGTCTAGTGACCGAACACCCCTATACTTCGTATCTGGATAATCCTGAACAACAACGGCCCATATATAACTCAAACTGAACTGACTGACTCATGAAAGAATAAAATCATGAAATCTGTACAATTGGTATATATATATATATATATATATATATGGACTGGAAAGAAGAATGAGGGCCGACAAGATGCTATATATGTTGTACACAAAAGAATAGAAGTCGACAAGGCTACATCATCTGTCAAATACATACAACTTTCTACAAACCTCTACTGGAATAAAGCTGTAGAAAGGACGGGATAGGGCCCCGTCATACCCATATGCGTATAAATCTCAAAAGAATAGCATACAAAAATAGACTGCTGCTGTCGATCAATTGGATCACACTGATCCACCGCTAGATAGAGGTCCTACAAAGTTAGACCGCCTGTCTGTCTACCTGAGCTTGCGGGCATGAACGCAGCCACCCGAACAATAGGGGAGTCAGTCCGGATAATGTATTGAGTATGTAAAACATAAGAGTAACATAAACATAAGAATCATAAACTTGATCTGAAACCCAAAACCCAAACTGACTGTCTGAATGCATCTGTAAGACTGAGTTTCTGAAAGTATTTGCCTAAATCCTGTATAACTGACCAGTGCCTCTGAGGGCGTATAATATGCATGCTCTCAATGGTGATCATGCTCATGTATATATGTATATAGGTCATAGTGCTGAGGAACATTCAGTCCGATCCATTATCTCATATCCCATCGGCCTCTCTATGGACATCATTATCATCATCATATATACATTACTGCGGAACGTGCAAGCCAATCCATATATCATCATCATCCATGGTGCACCAGCTGATCAGGTTGTAATGCGTATATAACGCCTATCCCTTTCCCCATACCCCATATACATATAATATTCGCCTATATAATTGTGGTAGATAGACTAACGCAGGGTAAGGAGTATATGATGTTTCTACAAGTAAGAAGTAGTACGTAACAGTTCTAATTAAGATTCCAAAGACATTTGAGACAAGAGAATAAAGTTCGTTGAAGAATGTTAAGCATAAGTCGTGCTTTGAATAAGGGTTTGCGAGTACCGAGCTATTGTGGATTTAACAATGTCTTCAAGAAAAGTTATAATGCTCCTTATGTTTTTAGTGAAGTGCTAAACAAGTGCTAAGGAGGTGCCATAAGGATTGGAGATCAAACGAAATGATGGAAATAATTTCAGAAAGGTGGAGTTATACGACCACTTATACGGTCCGTATAAGGGTTCGTATAACCCAACAGAAAAGACGTTTTCCCTGATGGTGAAATAAGGGCACTTATACGGACTGTATAAGGGTCCGTATAATTCCAACAGGGCTGAATAATTTCCAACTATAAAAAGATTGTCCCACTTCTAATTTTTCATTCTTCCCACTTCTCCACTTCTCTCAAGACCGTCTAGAAGGTTCTACATATTTCAGTAGCATAAATCCAAGGCAACTCAAGGATCAACATAATTAATCCAAGGAAATCAAGCGCAAGGAAGCTCGTTGAGGTTGCTAGAAGTCAAGAATTTCTTTGGAAGAGGAACTAGGGTTTTCTTCCAAAGAATGGTGGGTTTTATGATCATTTCATGTCATTTAGAATATTGAAGGGTTGAAAGACTTGGATTATGGAAGAAGGCAGAATATGGAGCTCAAATGTGAAATAATGTTGTTCTTGAATAATAGTTGACATGAACCATAATTCTTGAGATGTTATGAGTATAATCTTGTTATAAATGATATTAAGAATATTGGAGAAGCATTATATGAGAATGAATATGGTGTTTTATTATGGCCATGGTTATGGATGACCTTGAGAAGGAATTTTGAGAATTGAATAATGTCGAACTTGTCCAAGTTATGGAATATGGTATTATGAATGTTGTTATTGATGTTTGGGAGTTGTTATATCATATGGAGGAAGTTGTAGAAAAAAAGGAAATGCTACCCAATTTTCGTTAGCTTTAGCATAAGCTTAAGTATGTTTTCAATTATCTAATCCTAGTACAAATTCTCTTCAATGTAGAATCGTGAACATTGGAGGAAAGCGTTTAAGTTATAAAGTTGGAGAGACGTAAAGGTATGTGAGGCTAGTCCCTTCTTTTTCTAAGGCATGACTCCTATAACATGACTTCCTTTAACTTTCCATGACATCCTTACATTCCGGAAACTATGAGTCTCTGTGTATAAAGAGCTTCTCATGAGATAAAGATAAGAGATATGTTACGAATATGATAATGATGGTGATAAGTCTAAGTCTAGAGATTCTAAAGCTCATGATATGATATTTCTGCGAAGCTAACGATTCTTATACGATCCTTTGATGCTATTCATTGTTTCTAAACTCACCTTATAATGATAGTTCCTTCGAGGTGAGGAATGATGATCATGACTACTCCATAATGGAATCGGGGGTCCTGACCTTACGTCACCCCGACAGAGTTGTAGTATTTAATCGATTTCTAATGCATGCTTTATGATAAGTACATGATGGTGAGATTACACCATGCCTAGATGGTCCGGGCATGACAACTCGAAGGCGGGCGGCTTATGGCTTACACAGAGCCTAGGAGGGCCAGGCATGACTCCGCGAAGGCGGGCGGCTTATGATTACACCGTGCCTAGAGGGCCGGGCATGACACCACTAGTGGGCGGCGTGTGATAGTTACCCAGATGCGGGTTAACGATGATGGTATATTTGATATGCATAACATGTGTGTTCTTTTAAAGGTTAAGACGGTTATGTCTTCGCCTCATTTTTCATCATTCCCTTATTATGCTTGTGTTATTCTTGCATTAAATACTCAGTACAGTTTTCGTACTGACGTCCTTTACTTTTTGGACACTGTGTTCATGGCCAGAAGTAGACAGGGAGATAGGTGCAGATCCGTAGGAGCTTATCAACGAACTCACAGGATACCTCCACTACTCTGGAGGTGCTACTTATGGTCATATTCTTTTGTGTACATATATTTGGGCACAACAGGGTCCTGTCCCATCATTATGTCTCAGTACTCTAGTAGAGGCTCATAGATACGTCTGTGTGGATAGTAGTTGCCCCTTGGATACATCAGTGTATATTTGTGTATATCATTTTTGCAGCCGAGAGGGTTTATATATATGCGTGTGTTGCCTTCGAGATTACATGTGTCTGGGATGAGTATGATGACTAGCATAATGAGTGGTGCTCGGTAGTCAGCACCGGGTACCCGTCATGGCCCCCCAGTCGGGTAGTGACAAAAGTGGTATCAGAGCAGTTACATCCTAGGGTATGTCTACGAGCCGTGTACAGCAGAGTCTCATTTATGGGTGTGAAGCGCGCCACACTTATAAACAAGAGGCTACGGGGCATTTAGGAAAAATGACCATTTTTCTTATTATTAGATCGTTCCATAGAGTCACGTTATAAGATTTTATCCTCCCGAATTATGCGTTATGATTTCAGCGATTCGAGTAAAGAGAAAAGCCACAGGCCGCCCAGAAGGCAAGGCTACGACAGAAAGGCAGATAGAAAGGGAGCCACCAACGAATGTAGAAGAAGGTGAATCTCATAATGAGGCTCAATCTAATACATCTCACACCCCACCTATTCTAGAAGAATAAAAGGGGGCTTCAGCTCCGGCTCCTATGCCTCCAATTCTTCCACCGGGTATATCAGGTCAATAAATGACCGAAGATATTCAAGTTATTGACATAGCTAGTTAGCCGCTCAGGCACAGTGTCTGAGTACGAGTCCAGGTGACAGGGTGAATAGTGCTAGAGCCCGTGATTTCGTGAGTTTAAATCCCCAGAAGTTTTCGGGTCAAACCCAGATTAAGACCCGCAAGGATTTATTGATGAGATGCTGAGAACATTGAGAATCATCCATGCCTCCGATACTGAATCTGTGGAGTTGGCATCTTATAGACTCTGGGATGTGGCGGTTCTTTGGTATAATAACTGGATATCTTCAAGAAAGGAGAATGCACCTCCCCCAATTTGGCAACAATTCGTAGATGCTTTTATCCGCTACTATTTTCCACTCGAGGTTCGAATGGCCCTAGCTGACAGGTTTCTGAATCTAAAACAAGGGAATATGAGTGCTCGAAAGTATAGCCTTCACTTTAATTCTTTGGCTTGATATACTCGGACTATGGTGGCCGATATGGGAGATAGAGTACACAAATTCGTGAGTGGCTTAGGGCCACATTTTTTCGAAGAATTCTTGACGGCTTAATTGCAAGAGGGGATGGATATTTCCCATATTCAGGCCCATTCCCAGAATTTAGAAGAGCAGCAACATCCGCAAAGGGGTGAGCGCGATATTGATAGAGAGTAGAGTAAGTGGACAAGATCTATTGGTGCCGGCAGCGACTATAGAGGGGGGCTCGAGGCAGTCATACTCTAGATATTCAGGCCAGTCGGCGACTAGTGCACCTTCTTCAATTTGTAGGCTGGGCATGTGATGCGTGATTGTCCTTCGAGGTACGGTAGAGGTAGGGTCCAGCCCACAGGATCAGCAGCTGGTTCTTCCTCGTCTGTGCGTCCGATAGGGCAGACTCCCCAGACTCCAGTAGGTCGTTGTAGGGGCAGAGGGGGAGCATCCAGTTCAGGGGGTACTCAGCCCCGTATTTATGCTTTAGCCGGACGTTAGGATCTTGAGCCCTCCCCGGATGTAGGTACAGGCATACTATCTATATTCTCTCATGACGTTTATGCATTGATTGATTCAGGTTCCACGTTGTGTTATATTACTCCTTACATTGCTGACCGTATTAGGGTGAAACCTGTGCCAATTAAACCTTTCGAAGTATCTACTCCGATTGGTGATCCCGTAATAGCGAGGCAAGTGTATAAAAATTGTGTGCCTGTGGTATGTGATCATCAGACTACAGCTGATTTGATTGAACTAGAAATGTTAGATTTTGATGTGCTTATGGGCATTGATTTGTTGACCTCTTGTTATGCTAATGTGGATTGTAGAACGAAAATAGTCCGATTCCAATTCCCGGGAGAATCCGTACTTGAATGGAAAGGTAATATAGCGTCTCCAAGAGGTAGGTTTATTTGCTACCTGAAGGCAAGGAAAATGATCGCCAAAGGCTATATTTACTATCTAGTCCGAGTTCATGATACCGAAGCAATGCCGCCGACTTTTCAATCTGTCCCGATAGTAAATGAATTTCTGGATGTATTTCTCGATGAACTTCCAGGCCTTCCTCCGGAAAGAGAGATAGAATTTGCTATTGATTTGTTACTGGATACTATAGCAATCTCTATTCCTGCTTACCGACTGGCTCCTGCAGAGTTGTAAGAGCTAAAGGCACAACCGAAAGATTTGCTTGAGAAGGGATTCATTAGGCCCAGTTCATCACCGTGGGGAGCACCCATCCTATTTGTGAGTAAGAAAGATGGTTCCCTCCGGATGTGCATTGACTATTGGAAATTGGACAAGGTGATGATAAAGAATAAATATTCGCTCCCAAGAATTGATGATTTGTTTGACCAACTACAAGGTGCCAAATGGTTTTCTAAAATTGATCTAAGATCGGGGTATCACCAAGTGAGGGTTAGAGAAGAATATATTCCCAAAACAGCTTTCAGAACGAGATATGGTCAATATGAATTTCGGGTGATGTCATTTGGTTTGACTAATGCTCCAGCGGTGTTTATGGATTTGATGAGTAATGTATTCAGGCCCTTTCTAGACCTATTTGTTATCGTGTTCATCGATAATATCTTAGTATTTTCTTGGTCAGAAATGGAGCATGCAGATCCCTTGCATATTGTCCTTGAAATTCTTTGGACTCGAGAATTATATGCAAAATTTTCAAAATACGAGTTTTGGCTAAATTCTGTGACTTTTCTGGGCCATATTATTTCAGTTAATGACATTCGAGTTGATATTTAAAAAATAGAGGCTGTAAAGACTTGGCCAAGGCCTAGAACATCTACAGAAGTCCGTAGCTTTCTGGGATTGGCGGGTTACTATAGAAGATTTGTGGAAGGGTTTTCCTCTATTTCAATACCATTGACGAAGTTAACTCAAAACTCAGCCAAATTCTAGTGGATTGATGCCTGCGAACGTAGTTTCCAAGAATTAAAAGACAGATTGACTTCAGCCCCAGTCTTGACCCTCCCAGAAGGGCCAGATGGTTATGTTGTGCATTATGATGCCTCTGGTGTTGGTTTAGGCTGTGTGTTAACGCCGCATGGTAAAGTCATTGCCTACGCTTCCCGGAAGTTGCGGAAACATGAAAAGAACTATCCAACTCATGACCTTGAATTGGCTGCGATTATTCATGCACTAAAGATGTGGAGACACTATTTGTATGGCATTCATGTCGATATTTATACGGATCACAAAAGTCTCCAATATATCTTCAAGCAGAAGGAATTAAACCTATTACAAAGGCGGTGGTTAGAATTATTAAAGGATTATGATGTGAGTATTTTATACTACCCCGGGCAGGCGAATGTAGTAGCTGATGCACTTAGCTGCAAATCAATGCGTAGTCTATGTGAGGTCCCTTCGGATAAGAAAGAATTAAGTCGCGAGCTCCACCAGCTAGCCAGCCTTAGAGTTCGTCTAACTGATTCGGGCAATGCAAGAATTGGTATTCACAACCTAGCTGTTTCATCCTTAGATATGGAGGCGAGGGTGTTACACCTTGAAAATTTTTCCGTTGATGCATAGCGAATAGACTAACGAAGAGCACGAATTATATGGTATTTCAATAAGTAAGGAATGACATTTGATGACCCTAATTAAGATTTCAAAGACATTCGAGGTAAGAGGAGAAAGTTTGCCAAGAGAAGGCAAGGCATACGATATGTATCGGGAAGGATTTACGAGTAACAAGTTAATGCTGATTTAATGATGCTTTGGAGAAGAGTTATAATGTGCCTTAGATTTTCAATGTGGTGATAACAAAGTGCCAAGAAGGCCCCATAAGGATTGGAGATCAAACGAGTCGACGAGAATGAGTTCGGAAGAACTGCAATTATACGGCCCAACATACTGGCCGTATAAATTATACTGGCCGTATGTTTCACCATATAATCAGCCCAGATGGTCAGCCTCACTGGACCAAATCTACGGCCAGACATATGGTCAGTGAAATTTATACGGACCGTATGTTGGTCTGTAGAAAATTGTTGGGACAGATTTGAGTATTATTAATAAGGGGTCCAAGTTATTTCATTTTATTTCCTCTTCACACCCCTTCTCTCTAGAACTCTCTAGAACATTTCTCCCACAAGAATTCAAGGGATATTAGTGAACTACTTCATCAAACCAATAGAATCAAGTGTAAGAAACCCATTAAAGTTCACCCAAGACAAGGAATACAAGTGAAGGTGAAACTAGAGTTTTGCTCAAGTGAAGTGTTTCCACCCAAGGTTCATTCCTATACCATCTAAGGTAAGTTTTATGGTATTTCCATATTGTTTAAGGTATTGAGAAGTTAAAACACTTGGATTGGAGAAGAATATAGAAAATGGGTCATGAATGTGGGAATAGTGTCATTTTTTAGTAAAAGCTTGGATTGAGTCATGATTCTTGATGTGTTGTGATTATGGTTATGTTATAAATGATGTTAAGAACATGGGATAGACATTGTATATGAATGAATTTAATCGTGTGCTATGACCATGGATATGGATGATTGGAAGTGAATTAAGAAGTAAGGATAATGTAGGTGAATAAAGACTATTGTTATGATGTTGTGAATGTTATTATTGATGATTGGGAGTTGATATATGATATGGAGGAAGTCGTATAAATAAAGGAGTTGCTATCCAATTTTCTCTAGCTTTAGTCATGTATGCTAAGCTATCGATTTTCTAATGATAGTATAACTCTAATGAAGGTAGAAACGTGAGCATTGAAGGAGAACGTGCAAGTGATAGAATAGTTGAACGGAAAGGTATGTAAGGCTAAACCTTCTTTCATAAGCCATGGTTCCTTGGCCAAATATCTAATCTTCTATGAACCTATGATGTCCTCCAAATGATGCTATCTTCGAAAGCTACTAAGCTCATGAATCTCGATATGTTACGATTGTACTAAATTCCTCCTATGATGAGACTCCTCTAGGGATAGATCTAATGAACGACGATTGTAATGATGCTAAAGATGTTTGTGAGCTTTTATGAATATGTGTCTATGTATGGCTATTATAAAACCCCGAGCTTATATGGCCGGGTAGAATAAATATATATATATATATATATATATATATATATATATATATATATATATATATATATATATATATATATTACGCACGCACCACAGCAGTTGGGTACGGATAACCCTGAGCCTTGGTAGGGCCAGGTATGTATACTCACCGAGCCTTGCCATTGCCGGGTATGTGAAACACTGAACCTTCATGGTCGGGTGTGCTATGTACATGATATGGATATGTATACGATATGAATATGAATATAAATACGAATATGCTATGAATACGAAATTGGATACGAAATTTAAATGAGTACGGATATGAATACTGATACGGATATAGATGTATGTACACAATCACACATTAGAAATGGAAAGTCCCTATGAAAAGCAAGTAAGTGTTTACAACGATGACACTACTATCTCCCATCTTATACTATTTCTAATGTTTCTTATTATGCTTCTATAATGATGCTGATCATGCCTTACATACTCAATACATTCTTCGTACTGACGTCTTTTTGTTTTTGGACGCTGCGTCATGCTCGCAGGTGGCCAGGAAGACAGGCTTGATCTATAGCTTTATTACTCAGGGACCACATAGTGGAGCTCCATTTCATTCGGAGTTACAACTTTTCGTATTTATTCTTTTGTGTACATGTTTATAGGCATGGAGGGGTCCTGTCCCGCCTATATGATATGACATATTCTACTTAGAGGCTTGTAGACATGTGTATATGGTTAGATGTGTTTGGCCTTGTCGGCCTATATTTTGGATATCATTTTGTTAGCCTCGTCGCCTTATGTACATCCTTATGGGCATTGTTATTGATGATGATATATATATGTATTGTTGCCCATTGGAATTAGTATGAATAATGGATGGAAAGTATGATTTAGCTATGTGGCTCACCTAGATTTAAATTTGAAAGTATGATAAGAGGTGCCCTGGTGGGTTAGCACCGGGTGCTCGTCGCGGCCCTCCGGTTGGGTCGTGACAAATGTTTTATCAGAGGAGTTCTATCCTAGGGTATGTCTACAAGTCGTGTCCAGTAGAGTCTTGGTTATAGGTGTGTTGCATGCCACACTTATAAACAAGAGGCTGCGGGCATTTTAGGAATGAATGACGTTCTTTCATCATAATATCGTGAAATAGAGCTATGATATAAGAACTTCCTTCTCCTTAACCGTGTGTTATGTATTTCAGAGATGCCTATAAAGAGAAAGGCTTCGGTAGCCCAAAAAGGCAAGACAGTGGCAGAAAAGCGGGCTGAAAGAGCACCGCCAACAGTTGTCGTGGAATGTGAGTCCTAGAATGCGGCTCAATATCAATCCTCTCATTCAGTGCCTATTTATGAGGAGCGTGAGGGAGCCTCAGCCCCAGCTCTAGCACCTACGACTCCTCCACCGGATGCTTCGGGCCAAGATATAAAAGAGGTTATTCATTTGCTTACTCAATTGGCTGCTACTCAGACTCAGCGGTAAAGTCCAGGGCAACGTGATAGGGCTGTTAGTGCAAGGGCTCGTGATTTTATTAGCTTGAACCCTTCAGAATTCCTTGGATCAAAGCCGGATGAGGAATCTTAGAATTTTATTGATGGAATGTTGAGGATACTTTGGTTTTGTTACATACCGTATTTTTGTACATTGGGATATTTTGAGCTAATTGCGACAAGTCAAGGACAAGACTATTTTGGGATACGAGGTAGAGACTTTCAACTTCCGATTTTGTTTCGATGCACAAGTGCTTATAAATTTTATTTGGTATAGAAATATTATTGGAGATTAGCGATTAATTAACCATGATTAGATTATTAAGTGGGGATTAGTGATTAACTAATATTAATCAAGTCATTAGTTCATTAAGTGGGCCCCACGCATGTGGCAAAATCCGCTTGGTCCTTGGATGTCAAGGGCTGGACATGTGTCACCAATATGAGTTGCACATATAATGAAATTTGATGAATAAGGATTCATTTTCTTCATCTTCACCAAAATAGGAAACATAGAGATAGTGAGAGAAGGCATTCGGCCATGGTTGATCAAAAATTGAAGCTCAATTGTTGATAAAAAAAAAATCAGATTTTCATCCATTTCAACCCTTTGGAAGGTTTATAACAACGTGGGATTGATCCTAGATAGCAAGAACAAGTATTAAATTCAAGGCACAAATTCTAGTCAAGTTGAGAAGTCAAGTGTTTAAGGTAAGGTTTAACTTTCTTTTGCATATATTAAGGGTGGTTTGAACGTGTTGTAGTGTGTAGAAATGAATGAAATTCATGGAACTATGTGTGATGGTGTTGAGGCCGTGTAGGGGTTGTTTGTACATGAAAGGGTGAATTGATTTTGCTTGGTATTTTGGTTGTTGGTGTTATGGATTGTATGGTGAGAATGAAGACTTAATGGTTCAAGTTGGAGTTGTAATTGTTTGTGGGTTATTATAGAAGCTAATATGATATTGTTTGTGGGTTGTTATAGAAGCTAATATGATGTTAATATAGTTTCTTGCATTTATATGAATAATATTGTAACGTGTGGATTGTTGGCATAGTTCATGAAATTGGGAGAAAAGAATGTGTTGTTGTTATTCATGTCGAACTTGAAAGATTATACGTTGTATTGCGTGTTAGTTGGGCTGTTTTGGAGTGTTGAACGGGCTGTTCGGAGTGTCCTCGAGTCATGTTTGAATAGTCTCGGGTTGATACTTGAATGCTTAATTAGTGATGTTGGCTTGGTTGTGTGTAGTTTGTTTGAATATAAGTGAAACGTCGTCTAATTGTCTAGAAAGGAGTTACTAACATTAGAATGTGTTTTGAATCTCTTCGTAGTTTAATCGTAGTTCTTGACGTCTTAATATAGGTTGAGATACAATTTGTCATCGTATACGTGTTGTGTTGCGAGTAAACGCTAAAGGTATGTAAAGCCCATCCCTTCTTTCTTTTGGCATGTTCTAGATGTAAGTATGACACAATATGAGCTTTGGGGTAACTCCATTCATAAGTTCCGAGCTTGTTTTATGATTCTTATTCACTTCTTGATAATAGAATTCTTAGAATAGTCGAGCTACTGCCCTCGAGTCTTCTATGTGATTGGGTAGTAAACGATGCATAAAAGTTTCTATTCCTGAAAGATTCTATAATGATATTCAAAGAATATGTAATATGACTATCGTTTGTTACTCGAGCGTTGATTTTTCTACTTATCTATTGAGTCTTAAGAAATGATTTATATGCGTATGGTTGCTTACTACTCTGCTCGTGCTTACCATTGTTATATCTTTCACTGAGTCCTGGGCCAGGACATGTTTTCGTGCACAGTTTCACTGCATTATTCACCGAGTCCCTCATTAGAGGGCTGGGACACGTTATATATATATATATATATATATATATATATATATGATGATATGATGATATGAGGATATGATGATATGATGATATGATTATATATTATGGCGGCCAGGAGGCCATATGATGACTTTATTCACCGAGTCCCTCACAAACGGGTCGGGACACGTTATATATATGATTTTTGATATTGATATGCATGACTTTCATTTCATGAGGCAAGTGTATTGATGTTTTAAATGTCATACCTGTTTCTGGTAATCTCTGTTTCAGTTATGATCCTCTTTACTATATTTCATGCTTTATATTCACAGTACATATTCCGTACTGACCCTCTTTCTTCGGGGGCTACGTTTCATGCCCGCAGGTACAGACGCTCGTTTTGGTGATCCGCCAGCTTAGGATATCTATTCAGCTATCTTGGAGTGCTCCCTTGTTTCGGAGCCTGGCTTGTGGTACAGATCTCTTTTGTTGTATATATGTGTCCATTCAGGGGTACGGCGGGGCCCTGTCCCGTCATGTGATATTGTCGTTACTCTTAGAGGTCTGTAGACATATGTGTGGGTCTGTATATAGCTGTTGTTTAGTTGTGTATATATGACTTATTTTTTGGGGCGTACCCATTCGTAGTGGCAGCCTTGTCGGTGTTATATCCTGTATTTTCATGTGTTGGAAAGCGTGCGAGTTAAATGATATTAGTAACGAAAATGAGTTTATCCTCCCAAGCTTATGGGTGGTTGTAGTGATGGTACAAATGTGTTATAATATTTGAAGATAAACAAATATAAGAAAATAAGTTTTGCCGAGGTTCGAAATTTATTTGATGAAATACGGTCCAAGCTATAATATCCCGTATTTTTGGACTAGAAAATTTAATCGTCCAATATGAGCAAAATTACCCGAGCCCGGAGAATTCGATCATATTCAAGGATGAAGATCAAGAGCTCGGTGTACAAAGAGTTTGAGGTCCCGAAATAATTTAAGACTTAACAAGTGTGACCACGGTGATTGAGAATAATATTTTATGTATATCAAGAGGGACTATGGACTAGCGCTATGCCACATAATCATGATAATGAGTATATGAAGAGTGTTAAAAATAATTTATTACTTAAGTGAATCGTAGTCAAGGAATTAACTATGTGTGTAATTGGTTTAACGAGGGATTGTAGTGGAAGACAAAAAAAAAATTAAAATTAATTGGGATCATTGGATAACTATTAGGTGGATATGGTCCACGTGTATAAACAATAAATTGGCAGCAAATATTTTAGATGTAGGACATTGGGTATTGTAGCAAAAGTTAGTGATAAGTACTAAGAAAAGTTTGGCCATGAAGGAACACGTGTCTTGCAAGACCCTTTTAAGCTCTTATTACTTCACTTTATTTGTTATTTTACATAAGAGAATGAAAGCAGCAACACAATTTTATCATTGTGAGCACTAACGTTTGCTTCATTTTGACGGAGATGAACAACAATTTTTCTCTTCAACCAAAAAAATACTAGATTTCAGTATTGGGGAAAATACAAATAATTACAAAGAGGTTATATAAATGTTGGTTTCCTCCGGATTCTAGCAAATTTGGGTTTTCTTCAAAGTAAAGTAATGTGGAAGAAGATCATTTTTTGGTATATAAGGTAACAATTATCCTCTTCTAGGTATATTTAAATTCATTAAAGTCATAGCTAAATCATGAGATGGGAAATACGAATATTTTACCGTAAATTGTATTTGATGTTGTTGTTGGCCAATGGGCTGTTTGTTGGACTGTTTTGTGGGTTATGTAAACATAGTTATGGACGGAAAATATGTTATATGACATGATTATGATAACACACATATGAAGTGTTCTTAAAATGATCATTATTTAAGTGAATTGAGATAAAAAAAAATAATTGAGGTTGTTGGGTAATTAATACGTGGACATGCCCATGTATTTTATGGATAAGTGGCAGCAAGTTAATCTTTTTGCATGACATAAAATGATAATGTTGTTGTGTCATATTTAAGAGATGTGTATTAAAATGAATTAATACCTAGTTACACGTGTAAAGTGGGGGGGAGTGTATCTAAAGGTTTTGCTTTAATTTGCTGGACGTTTTTGGTATATAAAAATTGGAAGTGAACATGTTGCCTTGTATTCTTAGACCTCCTTACTTCAGATTTTTAACCAAAAAAAAAAGTGTGCAGCAACTTCCATTTTGATCTTCTCTACTTTAGCAAAAAATTGTCTTAAGACAAAGTAGCAACAATGTTTCTTTCCAGTATAGTAGCAACATTTTTCTATTTTAAGAGAACCAACTTTTACTTCGTGATGAAGCAAAGTCACGGGAAGTTTGACAGAGACCAGCAAAGGTACAATCTGTCATCTAAAATCTTTTATGAGCTCAAATCAGCGTCCAAGGTATGTCTTTGATGAGAACTTACGAATTGACGATCAGAAGCCGGATATGCATTATTATTGTTTGTTGGACTATTTTGGAGTACGGTGTATGGTATTCTATGGATTGAATTGGTAAATTTGATATGATTGTAGTTCTCGTGATGTATCAAGCGTAGAAATCATGTAAATGTGTTACGGATATATTGGACTTGTTATTGTAATTAGGAAAGCAGATGGGTATTTGTTGTTTCCTAAGTTAATGAGCTTGTAGCTTGTTATTGTTCACTGAGATTGTTGGCTGCCTCATAGATGTTAATATGTCTAAATGTAAGCTTGGGAAGGTAAAGGAAAATAGAGGTGATGCTATTCAAGTTTGGTTAAAATGTGTTTAACGTCCATAAGCTGTCGATAAGAGCTATCGTGACGTTAGTATCATGTTCGTTGCTGCTGTAGATTCCACTTGGAGGGACACTCAGCTCGTGAGCCTATGAAAAGAGTTGGTATAAGGTATGTAAAGCCTACCTTTCTTTCTTTTGGCATGTCCTAGTCGTAATAGGCTATGATACGCGTCTTGGGGAAAACTCCATCCTTAGAAATCCGAGCATAGTTTTGATCCTTATTCGATTCAATGCAAGTGAGTTGTGAACTCTATGCTTTGATGAAAAATAACTTAAACACTTTTATTTTTAAAAGAGCTTTGTGCCATAAAACGTCCGTAACTTTTACAAATAGAATCGGATTACCTTGAAAGGTTCGTGGCCGGCTCCATAAGGCCTAATGTCCGTAATTTACGTACGCCACCTCGACTTGACCCGAGGTGGGCCCACAATTTCCGAAACCTTCTTGTATTGTTCTATTTGACCTATTTTCGTACTATGATTAAAAGAAAACTTTTGGTTATTGTTCCGACTACTAAACGATAGTTGTTTTAACTATTCCCAGATTTTTCTGATTTGTTCCGTTTGACTTATTTTGAAGTGGAATTCAAAAGAAACTCTTGGCTACTTTTCTAACTACTATACGACAGTTGTCTTGAAGTATTTCGTAAGTCCCACAACGTATTTTGAAACATGAAAACGATTTCAGGAAACTTATTTTGACATAAACCAATGCGACATTCGTAAGGCATACGCTATGATTACCGTTTAGTTTCTTGATATGGTTTGTCATCTGAATTATGCTATTTAGTCTCCGTAAATGTGTTATATTTTATATTGCATTAGTTTCTCACTACTCCATTCGTGGATGCCTCAATGTTTCCTTCACTGAGCCCGGGCCAGGATATGTTATCACGCGTATTCCACTGCATTGTTCGCCACGCCTCGATGTGAGGGGGCAGGTATACATGTACATGGGTTGTGGAGTATGCTGTGCCATGTACACATATTCTGATATATTCTGATATGATATGATATGACCATCTGATGTGTTTGACATGTGCATATTCTGATATGATATGTTACGGAGTTATTCCCTACTCTGGAGTTATGCTGTGTTGTGGCGCCAGTGTCGGGGTGGCGACCACGTTCTGTTCACCGAGTCCCTTGGTGGGGGCCGGATATGATATGGCATATGTTTTTGCATACACTCTTTATGTTCTGGAAATATGCATCTGATAATCTGGATATTATACTCATTTTCTGTACGTTCTGTTCCGGTTATGATTTTGTTCCGTAATGGGACCAGATATGACATATGTTTTCTGTATGCACTATTTATGCTTTATGATCAGCATTTTGCTATTCTGGATATTCCGTTCATTTTCTGTACCTTCTGCTTCGATTATGACTTTGTTTACTACGTTCCGTGCTTTACATATTCAGTACATTTTCCGTACTGACCCCCTTTCTTCGGGGGCTGCGTTTCATGCCACGCAGGTACAGACGATCGATTTGCTGATCCGCCCGCTTAGGATCCTATTCCGCTGTCTTGGAGTGCTCTTTTGTCCGGAGCCTATATTTTGGTACAGTCCTTTGCTATTGTATATATGTACGCTATTCAGGGGCATGACGGGGCCCTGTCCCGTCTTATGATTCTGTTATGATCTGTAGAGGTCTGTAGACATACATGTGGGTTCTGTATATGTTTTGGGTGATATGATCTGTGATAGCCTCATCGGCTTCCACGTGCTACATTTGTTCACCTGTGATAGTTAGTGACGCCATTTGACCTCTATATTTATATATATTCTGCTAATATAATGGTTTGGGTTATTGGGTACGTTTGGGTGTCCAGCACGGACACTAGTTGCGGCCTACGGGGTTGGGTCGTGACAGTCGGCTTGCGCATATATATGTTTTGGGATGTTGTGTGTAGGGGTGGCCTTGTCGGCTTGCATAGATACGTATACGTATGTGTTTTGGAAGTTGTGTGTTATGGTAGCCTTGTTGGCTCGTGTATGGCTAGGACGTTCCCCCTATATTGTGACAGCCTTGCCGGCTTATGTGCGATATTATCTGTTGAAAGTCGTAACTCCTCAGGAGAAAGGTTGCTATGGTGCATATATATATATATACGACAGCTTTGAGACGACGTCCTGCCTTTTTATGTATGTATAAGTTCTTTATTATGCTGGTTGTGAACAGTCATAGTTAACAGGTGTATACGAGTGTCCAGCTCGGGCACTAGTCACGGCCTACGGGGTTGGGTCGTGACAGGATGATACATGTTTCGGACACCGAATCGGTGGAGTTAGCATCCTATTGATTGAGGGATGTTGCGGTTCATTGGTACATGGTTTGGATGGCTTCACGGGGAGCCAATGCGCCTTCCCCTGGTATGGCAAGAATTTGTAGATGCCTTCCTCTGACATTATTTGCCTCCAGAAGTTCGGCGAGCTATAGCCGATAAGTTCTTGAATTTGAGGCAAGGAAGCATGAGTGCTTTAGAGTATAGTCTCCACTTCAATTCTTTGGCTAGGTATGCTTCGGCCATGGTAGCGGATATGGGTGACCGAGTGCACCGATTTGTGAAAGGCCTAGGGCCACATTTGATGGATAGGAGCTTGACTGCGTCCCTTCAGGACAATATGGATATTTCACGCATTCAGGCCCATGCTCAGAATTTAGAAGAAATCCTAAAACAAAAAAGAAGTGAGCGTGAGCATGATAGAGGGTATAACAAAAGGGTTAGATCTTCGGGTCCGATGAGTGAGTATAGAGGCGGGAACAGACGGCAAATTTCGAGGCATTCAAGCCATTCTATGACTAGTGCACCTCCACGGTTTTCAGGCCAAAGATTTGATAGATCTACTCATTCCGGGCCGAGTCAGAGATTTTCGGGATCTCAGTTCAGGGGTGATTCGGGTTAGGCGAGACCACCCGTGGTACGATATTCATACTGTGGGAAGTTACATTGGGGTCAGTGCCGATTGGGTTCAGAGGTTTGCTATTCATGTGGTCGGCCAGGCCATATTATGCGTGATTTCCCCTTAGTTGGTGGTAGAGGTAGGACCAAGCCTTCAGGGTCGGTAGTCGGATCTTCGTCATCTATACGCCCTATGGGGCCAGGTTAACATGCGCCAGTCGGCCATGGTAAAGTCATAGGGAGAGTCCCCAGTTCTAGTGGTCCTTGGCGCCGTATTTATGCTTTGGCTGGATGCTAAGATCTTGAGTCTTCTCCTGATGTTGTCGCAGGTATACTATCGGTATTTTCTCATGATGTATATTCTTTGATAGATCCGGGCTCCACATTGTCATATATTACTCCGTATATTGCGGGACGGTTTAGAGTCAAATCGAAGTCGATCAAACCTTTTGAGGTGTCTATACCCGTTGGTGAATCGGTAATAGCTAACCGAGTATATAAAAGTTGTATAGTTGTGATTTGTGACCATCATACTATGTTTGACTTACATGAGTTAAAAATGATGGATTTTGATGTTATTATGGGCATGGATTGATTGGCTTCTTGCTATGCCAATGTTGATTGTAGAATGAAAATGGTTCGCTTCCAATTTCAGGGAGAACAAGTTTTAGAATGGAAAGGAAATACTGTGTCACCAAAAGGTAGGTTTATTTCATATCTCAAGGGAAGGAAAATGATCACAAAAGGTTCCATTTATCATCTAGTTCGGGTTTAAGATGTAGAAGCTAAACCGCCGACTCTTCAGTCAGTTCCCGTAGTGAACGAGTTTCCGGATGTATTCCCGGAAGAGCTTCCAGGCCTCCCTCCCGAGCGGGAGATTGATTTTGCTATTGATGTGTTTCCAGACACCAAGCCTATAACTATTCCTCCTTATAGAATGGCTCCCGCAGAGTTGAAAGAGTTGAAGGAGCAATTGAAAGACTTGATTGAGAAAGGCTTTATTAGGCCTAGTTCATCCCCCTGGGGAGCACCCGTATTGTTTGTCCGAAAGAACGATGGCTCCTTGCGAATGTGCATTGACTATCGACAACTGAATAAGGTGACGTTTAAGAATAAATATCCTCTTCCGAGGATTGATGACTTATTTGACCAATTACAAGGCGCCAAATGGTTTTCAAAGATAGATTTGAGATCCGGGTATCATCAAGTGAGAGTTAGTGAGAAAGATATCCCTAAGATAGCCTTCAGAACAAGATATGGCCATTTTGAGTTCCGGGTAATGTCATTTGGGCTAACTAATGCACCAGCAATAGTTACGTATTTGATGAACGATGTGTTCAGGCCCTTCCTAGATTTATTTGTGATTGTATTCATCGACGACATCTTGGTGTATTCTAGATCCGAGGCAGAACATGCGAATCATTTGCGTACTGTCCTTAGAGTTCTTCAAACTCGAGAGTTGTTTGCAAAATTTTCTAAGTGTGACTCTTGATTGAACTTAGTGGCATTTTTGGGGCACATTGTTTTAGCCGATGGTATTCGGGTAGATAGCCCAAAGATTGAGGCCGTGAAGACTTGGCCAAGGCCCACAACTCCTACGGAGGTTCGTAGCTTCCTGGGCTTAGCATGTTATTACAGGAGATATGTAGAAGGCTTTTCTTCTATTTCTGCACCACTCACAAAGCTGACCCAGAAATCAGCAAAGTTTCAATGGACAGATGCTTGTGAATGTAGTTTCCAAGAGCTAAAAAATAGATTGACTTCTGCCCCAGTATTGACACTTCCAGAGGGATTACAAGGTTATGTTGTTTATTGCAATGCTTCAGGCATTGGGCTAGGCTGTGTGTTGATTGCAACATGGTACGGTGATTGCGTATGCTTCAAGGCAATTAAGAAAACATAAGAAAAATTATCCAACCCATGACCTTGAATTTACTGCAGTGATTCATGCATTAAAGATGTGGAGACATTACTTGTATGGTGTTCATGTGGATATTTAAACAGATCATAAGAGCCTTCAGTATATCTTCAGGCAAAAAGAGTTGAATTTGCGGCAACGACGATGGTTGGAATTGCTAAAAGATTATGATGTTCATATCCTATATCATTCCGGAAAGGCAAATATTGTGGCTGATGCTCTTAGCCGTAGATCCATGGGATGTTTGTGTGATGTACGACTAGAGAAACGAGAAATGGCTTGTGAGCTCCAGCAGTTAGCTAGCCTAGGAGTTCGAGTAGTGGACTAAGGTAGCAGGGGAACTACCATTCAGAATTCAGCAGTCTCGTCGCTAGTAGTGGAAGTGAAAGAGCGACAATATGAAGATCCCATGCTAATGCATTACAGTGATACACTCCCTCAGAAGGAGAAGTCATCAATTGAGATTGCAGGATACAAAGTTCTCCGATGCCGAGGCAGATTATGTGTTCCTGATGTGGCAAGACTACACCACCAAATATTGAGAGAAGCCCATTGCTCCCGCTATTCTGTCTACCCCGGAGCAACGAAAATGTACCATGATCTTAAATCTATATATTGGTGGAATGGGATGAAGAAAGATATAGCAGAATTCGTTGCTCAATGTCCCAACTGTCAATAAGTAAAAATCGAGCACCAAAAGCCGAGTGGATTGTTGCAAGCTATAGAAATTTCAACTTGGAAGTGGGAAGTAATTAAAAAGGACTTTATTACAGGCTTTCCCCGTTCTCGACGTATGTATGACTCTATATGGGTGATTGTGGATACACTCACGAAGTCGGCTCATTTGTTACTAGTCAGAACTACATATGTGGTAGAAGATTATGCAAAGCTTTATGTTAAAGAGATAGTGCGACTTCACGGTGTTCCAGTATCTATTATCTCTGATAGATGAACTCAGTTTACAACTAATTTTTGGAAGTCCTTCGAAGAGGGTTTGGGGACTCATGTGATCCTTAGCACAGCATTTCATCCGCAGACTGACGAACAAGCTGAACGTACCATTCAGAGTCTTGAGGATATGTTACGGGAATGTATGTTGGATTTCGGAGGAAATTGGGATGATCACTTATCCTTTATTGAATTTTCATATAATAATAGTTATCATTCTATCATCCAAATGGCAGCGTATGAGGCTTTATATGGGCGAAAGTGTAGATCCCCAATTGGGTGGTTTGAAGTAGGAGAGACTAGAGTGATAGGGCCAATCATGGTCCAGCAGGCCATAGAAAAGGTTAAGCTCATACAAGGTCGGCTATTAGCAGCCCAAAGTCATCAAAAGTCCTATGCGGATAATCGCCGAAGGGACTTAGAGTTCCAACTTAAAGATTGGGTATTCTTAAAGGTGTCTCCGATGAAGGGCGTTATGAGATTTGGCAAAAAGGGGAAGTTAAGTCCCCGATACATTGGGCCTTATGAGATCGTGCGCAAGGTAGGCAAAGTGGCTTACGAATTAGATCTACCTCCTGATTTGGAGTCAGTTCACCCAGTTTTCCATGTCTCGATGCTTCGCAAATGTGTTGGAGATCCAACTAGGATCATGTCGGTAAATGATGTTCAAGTGACAGAAAAGTTGACTTATGAAGAGGTACCCATTGCCATATTTGATAGGCAAGTACGGAGGCTTAGAAACAAAGAAGTGGCCTCAGTTAAAGTTTTGTGGAGAAACAATAACCGAGAAGAGATGACATGGGAAGCGGAAGAAATTATGAAATCCATGTACCCGCACTTATTTCAGCCCCCGGACGAGATCCAAGATGAGACATCAAGATCACAAGGTATGTATGTTTTCCTTTTTATGCATTTGGGTTGTGTGTGGCCAAATTCTACTGCTGTTATGTTGTGGCCCTGTGAGGCATTGTTATTATGGGCTGTTGTGACAAGATGGTAGTGTCATACTACAGGGAAAACTTTGGCGAAATTTTTATAGAATCCCCGAAGACTTAACATTCGAGGACGAATGTTCTTAAGGGGGAAGAATGTTACACCTTGGAAAATTATCCGTTGATTCACAGTGAACAGAATAACGAAGAGCATGAAGTATATGGTATTTCAATAAGTAAGGAATGACATTTGATGACCCTAATTAAGATTTCAAAGACATTCGAGGTAAGAGGAGAAAGTTTGCCAAGAGAAGGCAAGGCATATGATATGTATCGGGAAGGATTTACGAGTAACAAGTTAATGATGATTTAATGATTCTTTGGAGAAGAGTTATAACATCACTTATATTTTTAATGAGGTGATAACCAAGTGTCAAAAAGGTCCCATAAGGATTGGAGATCAAACGAGTCGACGAGAATGAGTTCGGAAGAACTAGCATTATACGACCCAACATACTAGTCGTATAAATTATACAGGCCGTATAATCAGTCCAGATGGTCAGCCTCACTGGACCAAATCTAAAACCAGACATTCGATCAGTGAAATTTATACGGACCGTATGTTGGTCCGTAGAAAATGGTCGGGACAGATTTGAGTATTATTAATAAGGGGTCCAAGTTATTTCATTTCATTTCCCCTTCACACCCCTTCTCTCTAGAATTCTCTAGACCATTTCTCCACACTTCTACCACAATAATTCAAGGGATATTAGTGAACAACTTTATCAAACCAAGAGAATCAAGTGTAAGAAACCCATTAAAGTTCAGCCAAGACAAGTAATCCAAGTGATGGTGAAACTAGGGTTTTGCTCAAGTGAGGTGTTTTCACCCAAGGTTCATTACTACACCATCTAAGGTAGTTTTTATGGTATTTACATGTTGTTTAAGGTATTGAGAAGTTGAAACACGTGGATTGTAGAAGAATATAGAAAATGGGTCATGAATGTGGGAATAGTGTCATTTTTGAGTAAAAGCTAAGATTGAGTCATGATTCTTGATGTGTTATGATTATGGTTATGTTATAAATCATGTTAAGAACATGGGATAGACATTGTATATGAATGAATGTAATCGTGTGCTACGACCATGGATATGGATGATTGGAAGTGAATTGAGAAGTAAGGATAATGTAGGTGAATAAAGACTATTGTTATGATGTTGTGAATGTTATTATTGATGATTGGGAGTTGATATATGATATGGAGGAAGTCGTATAAATAAAGGAGATGCTATCCAATTTTCTCTAGCTTTAGTCATGTATGCTGAGCTATCGATTTTCTAATGATAGTATAACTCTAATGAAGGTAGAAACGTGAGTATTGAAGGAGAACGTGCAAGTGATAGAATGGTTGAACGGAAAGGTATGTAAGGCTAACCCTTCTTTCATAAGGCATGGTTCCTTGGCCAAATATCTAATCTTCTTTCGAAAGCTACTAAACTCATGAATCTCGATATGTTACGATTGTACTAAATTCCTCCTTTGATGAGATTCCTCTAGGGATAGATGTAATGAACGACGATAGTAATAATGCTAAAGATGTTTATGAGCTTTTATTTATATGTGTCTATGTGTGGCTATTATGAATCCCCGAGGTTATATGGCCGGGTAAAATAAATAATATATATATATATATATATATATATATATATTGTGCACGCACCACTGCAGTTGGGTACGGATAATCCTGAGCCTTGGTAGGGCCAGGTATGAATACTCACGGAGCCTTTCCATAGCCGGGTATGTGAAAGACCTAACCTTTATGGTCGGGTATACTATGTACATGACATGGATATGTATACGATATGAATATGAATATAAATATAAATATGCTATGAATACGAAAATGGATACGAAATGTAAATGAGTACGGATACGGATATAGATGTATGTACACAATCACGCATTAGAAATGGAAAGTCCCTATGAAAAGCAAGTAAATGTTTACAACGATGATACTACTATCTCCCATCTTATGCTATTTCTTATGTTGCTTATTATGCTTCTATAACTGATGTTTATCATGCCTTACATACTCAGTACATTCTTCGTACTGACGTCCTTTTGTTTGTGGACGATTGTGTCATGCTCGCAGGTGGCCAGGGAGACAGGCTTCATCCATAGCTTTATTACTCAGGGACCACATAGCGGAGCTCCATTTCATTCGGAGTTACCACTTTTGGTATTTATTCTTTTAGTGTACATGTTTATGGGCATGGTGGGGTCCTGTCCCGCCTATATGATATGACATATTCTCCTTTGAGGCTCGTAGACATGTGTATATGGTTAGATGTGTTTGGCCTTGTCGACCTTTATTTTGGATATCATTTTGTTAGCCTCGTCTGCTTATGTACATCCTTATGGCCATTGTTATTGATGATGATATATATGTATTGTTGCCCATTGTAATTAGTATTAATAATGGATGGAAAGTATGATTTAGCTATATCGCTCACCTAGATGTAAATGTGAAAGTATGATAAGAGGTGCCTGGGTGGGTTAGCAGCGGGTGCCCGTCGCGGCCCTCCGGTTGGGTCGTGACAGAGGGAGCGCCAATATGAAGATCCCCAGTTGAGTCATTATAGAGATACATTTCCAGAGAAAGAGAAGTCGGCATTTGAAATCTCTGCAGATGGAGTTCTTAGGTACCGACATAGGCTATGTGTTCCAAATGTTATAGGACTACATCGTCGGATTCTGGAAGAAGCTCATTATTCTCGGTATTCAATTCACCCAGGAGCGACAAATATGTATCATGATCTCAATGTTAATGTGTTGGTTGGATGGAATGAAGAAAGACATGGCAGAATTTATAGCTCAATGTCCAAATTGCCAACAAGTGAAAATTGAGCATCAAAAGCCAGGAGGATTATTGCAAGCGATGGAAATTCCAGCGTGGAAATGGGAAGTGATTAACATGGATTTCCTTGTAGGTTGGCCTCGTTCCCGGCGAAAATATGAATCCATATGGGTGATCGTGGATAGACTGATGAAATAAGTTAATTTTCTTCCAGTCAGAACCACATATTCAACAGAATATTATGCAAGATTATATCTTAAAGAGATTGTGCGACTTCATGGTGTCCCGATATCCTAATATCACATGATAGAGGAGCACAATTTACAGCTAAATTCTGGAAGTCTTTCCAAGAAGGTTTCGGTACTCAGGTAAGGCTTAGCACAACGTTTCATCCACAAACTGATGGGCAAGCCGAAAGCACCATACAAACCTTGGAAGATATGTTACTGGGAATGTGTGCTAGATTATAGGGGTAGCTGGGATAATCACTTGCCTTTCATAGAGTTTGCATACACCAACAGTTATCATTCTAGTATTCAGATGGACCTGTATGAAGCTCTATATGGAAGGAAGTGTATATCCCCAATTGGGTGGTTTGAAGTATGAGAGGTACAAGCTAATAGGTTTTGGAGTTGATTCAGGAAGCGGTGGAAAAGATCAAGGTTATCCGAGATCGATTGTTGACATGCCTAAAGTCACCAGAAATCTTATGCGGGCAACCGTCGGCGAGACTTAGAATTCAAAATTGATTATTGGGTATTCCTGAAGATATCACAGATTGAAGGTGTGATGAGATTTGGTAAAAAGGGAAAATTAAGTCCTCGATACATTGGAACTTACAAGATTGTTCGCAAGATAGGACAAGTAGCTTATGAACTAGACTTACCCTCAGAACTTGGATCAGTCCATCCAGTTTTCCATGTATCAATGCTCTGTAAATGTGTTGGAGATCCATCCAGAGTTATACCGATAGATGATGTCCAGATTACTTACAAGTTGACTTATGAAGAGGTGCCCATTGCCATACTAGATAGGCAAATGCGGAAGCTCAGGAACAATGAGGTGGCTTCGGTCAAAGTCTTGTGGCGAAATAATAACCGAGAAGAAATGACTTGGGAAGCAGAAGAAAACATGAGGTACAAATATTCGCAATTGTTTCCACCCCCGGGAGAGGTTCAAGATGAGACATCAATAGTATGAGGTATGTAATGCTTTCTTTTTAGTGTATTTTGGTCGTGTGTGGCCATAATTTCTCGCTATTGTGAAGTAGGCTTTGTGAGGCAATGTAATTGTGGGCTGTTGTGACAGGATGGCAGCACCATATTACAGGGGAAACTCTGGCGAAAGTTTTGTAGAATTCCCAAGAACTTAACATTCGAGGACGAATGTTTTTAAAGGGGGAAAGTTGTTACACCTCGGAAATATTCATGTCTACGTATGGTAGATAGACTAACGCAGGGTAAGAAGTATATGATGTTTCTACAAGTAAGAAGTAGTACGTAACGGTTATAATTAAGATTCCAAAGACATTTGAGACAAGAGAAGAAAGTTCGTTGAAGAATGTTAAGCATAAGTCGTGTTTTGAAGAAAGGGTTTGCGAGTACCGAGCTAATGTGGATTTAATAATGTCTTGTCGAAAAATCTATAATGCTCCTTAAGTTGTTAATGAAGTGCTAAACAAGTGCTAAGTAGGTTCTATAAGGATTGGAGATCAAAAGAAATGACGGAAATAAATTCAGAAAAGTTGAGTTATATGACCACTTATACAGTCCGTATAACTTTATACGGTCCGTATAAAGGTTCGTATAACCCAATAGAAAAGACAGTTTTCCCTGACGGTGCAATACGGGCACTTATACAGACTGTATAAGGGTCCGTAGCAAGTCCCGACGGGCTGAATAATTTCCAAGTATAAAAAGATGGTCCCACTTCTAATTTTTCATTCTTCCCACTTCTCCACTTCTCTCAAGACCTCTAGAAGGTTCTACATATTTCACTACCAGAAATCCAAGGCAACTCAAGGATCAACATCATTAATTCCAAGGAAATCAAGTGCAAGGAAGCTCGTTGGGGTTGCTAGAAGTTAAGAATTTCTTTGGAAGAGGAACTAGGGTTGTATTCAAGTGAAGCATTTCTATCCAAAACCCATTCCTACACTAAAAAATGTGAGTTTTATGATCATTTCATGTCATTTAGAATATTGAAGGGTTGGAAGACTTAGATTATGGAAGGAGGTAGAATATGGAGCTTCAAATGTGAAATAATGGTGTTCATGAATAAAAGTTGACATGAACCATAATTCTTGAGATGTTATGAGTATAATCTTGTTATAAATGATATTAAGAATATTGGAGAAGGCATTATATGAGAATGAATGTGGTGTTATATTATGGCCATGGTTATGGATGATTTTGAGAAGGAAGTTTGAGAATTGAATAATGTCGAACTTGTCCAAGTTATTGAATATACTGAATATGGTATTATGAATGTTGTTATTGATGTTTGGGATTTGTTATATCATATGGACGAAGTTGTAGAAACAAAGGAATTGCTGCCCAATTTTCGTTAGCTTTAGCTTAAGCTTAAGTATGTTTCCGATTCTCTAATCCCAGTACGAATTCACTTGAATGTAGAATCTTAAACATTGGAGGAAAGCGTTTAAGTGATAAAGTTAGAGAGACGTAAAGGTATCTGAGGCTAGTCCCTTCTTTTGCTAAGGCATGACTCCTATAATATGACTTCCTTTAACTTTCCATGACGTTCTTACATTCCGGAAACTATGAGTCTATGTGTATAAAGAGCTTCTCATGAGATAAAGATAAGAGATATGTTACGAATATGATAATGATGATGATGAGTCTAAGTCCTAGAGATTCTAAAGCTCATGATATGATATTTCTGCGAAGCCAATGATTCTTATACGATTCAGTTGATGCTATTCATTGTTGCTAAACTCACCTTATAATGCTAGTTTCTTTGAGGTGAGGCATAATGATCATGAACCACTCCATAATGGAATTAGGGGGTCCTCGACTTTACGTCACCCGGACAGAGTTGTAATATTTAATTGATTTCTAATGCATGATTTATGATAAGTACATGATGGTGAGATTACACCAGTGCCTAGATGGCCTGGCATGATATCGCAAAGGCGAGCGGCTTATGATTACACCGAGCCTAGAGGGCCAGGGATGACACTGCGAAGGTGGGCGGCTTATGGACTACACCGTGCCTAGAGGGACGAGCATGACACCGCTAGTTGGCGGGGTGTGATAGTTACCCGGAAGCAGGTTGATGATTGATGGTATATTTGATTATGCATAACATGTGTGTTCTTTTAAAGGCTAAGCAAGTTATGTCTTCGCTTCAGTGTTTCATCATTCCTTTATTATGCTTGTATTATTCTTGCCTTACATACTCATTACACTTTTCGCACAGACGTCCTTTCTTTTTGGACGCTGTGTTCATGGCCAGGTAGACAGGGAGACGGTGCAGACCTGTAGGAGCTTATCAACGAACTCACAGGAGCACTCCACTACTCCGGAGGTGCTACTTTTGGTCAAATTCTTTTGTGTATATATATTTGGGCACGATGGGGTCCTGTCCCGTCATTATGTCTCAGTACTCTAGTAGAGGCTCGTAGATACGTCTGTGTGTGTAGCAGTTGCCCTTTGGATACATCAGTGTATATTTGTGTATATCATTTTTGCAGCCGAGAGGGCTTATACATATGCATGTGTTGCCTTCAGAGATATATGTGTCTGGGATGAGTATGATGACTAGCGTAATGAGTGGTGCTCAGTATTCAGCTCTAGGTACCCGTCATGACCCCCCTAGTCGGGTTGTGACAATAACGCCTTCTGGTCACAGGTTAATATACATTTGTAATATATGAATGCAATGCACGTATACTCTGAATACATAGAACTCTGGGAGTGACTCAAGGTCGTACTATCTCCGTTGAACATCTTATGACCTAACATAATCATTGTATGAAATATCAAGACGCATGAGCAGATGGAACAATCATAAACGGGGTATAGGAACATCAACGACTGAAGTACTCCTGGTGCCTCTAAGAGTAAAGTAATATGGAAGCTCGTTTATTCGCTTGTTCGTTCATATCATAAGATCATGCCCAAAATGAAAGAAAGGATAGCCTTACATACCTTAACATCTCCTTAATCAATTAACATTCTCCTTCCAAGTTCACAAAGTCTACAATCAAGAGGATCATACTAAGGTTAAGTACTTGAAGAAACATTCTTAAGCTCAAACTAGCATAATTAACGAGTTAACGAAATTTAGGCAGCACTTCCCCCATTTCATCAACTTTCACTATATGACAAAACAACTCCCAAATGACAATTACAACATCCATAATACCATAATCAAGAAGTTATATTCAATTTAATCCCATGTTGGGACAAAATCCCCTTTTTAAGTTCACTCATAGTCATCTTCTTCATTACACCATCCATGGCTTCTCCACTTTCATTATTTTCATTTCTAAGGGGTACTAAACCTTTATATCAACTCAAACATAAGTATAAGATGGGAAAGATATCTTTTATTCGAAGAACTTCACCTCATTCAACTTCCGCCAAGCTCAAGTTCCCCACAACTTTGAAGAAAAATCAAGAACAATCACCTTCCTTGGATCACCTTTGAGTTTTGTTATTGATTCTCTCCTTGAATGTTATGGAATGGGGTGGAGGGTAAGGAAACCTTCAAGAACTCTTAGGACGACTCTATAAAGGTAGGGAAATAAGTGTGGAAGGTGGAAATGAATTTGGGGTTGTTTGGGTTTTAAAAAGGTGGCCAAAACACACCCCGAGTCACTTTGCGGAGAGTATGCGACCTTGCATATTGAGTGTACGGCCGCACACTCTCCCCACCACTTAGGGGTGGTGATGGCAAGTGATTATGCCCAAAAGGGGCAGTTGTTATGCAATGTGAAGGTTAGCACACTCAATGTACGACCGCACACTCCTCCAATTTCCCCGGTTTCGCGAAATCATGCTCCTTTCGATTCATTTGACCTCCAATCCTCATGGAACCTTGTTGGCACTTGTCGAAGACCTCATTAACCATATATGGGGCCTTATATCTCTCCTCAAAGTGATTCTACGCAATGTGTAACTAATATGGTGTGAAAGCCTTCCAAACATGACTCAACCTTAAACTTTCTTCGACGAACTTACTTCCATTGCTTCATATAACTCTGAAACCTTAAGGTACAATTAGCATTATCAAATACCCTTCTTAACATTGCAAGGGCTTCATGTCCACTTTAGGTTTACATTAGAATATCCATAATGCGAGCGACACGAAAATTTCCAACGGTGTAACATTCCTCCCCTCTTAGGAACATTTGTCCCCGAATGTTGAATTCTTAGGGATTTTGTAGAAATTTCGCTAGAGTTTCTCCTGTAAATATACCAATCCACCCTGTACACAGTAACCCAAAATAATTCCACACAAGGCCACATACTAAAACATACAACACCATGGCCTCTGACGACCAATCACAATAACTATAAGTAAAATCAATACCTGGGGACGATGATGCTTTGCACAGAGCCTCCTGGGACAACGAAAATAAGTGCGGGTACTTAGTATTCATCTCCTCATCAGCCTCCCAAGTCATATCTTCAACATTATTATTTCTCTAAAGCACTTTAACTAGAAGCCACATCCTTAGTCTGTAATCGACGAACTGGTCTATCCAATATAGCTACAGGAATCTCCTTGTATGATAGGTGCTTCGGTCGCCTGAATATCATCTACCGGTACAACTCTCGAAGGATATCCTATACACTTATGGAGCATGGACACATGAAATACAGGATGCACAGACTCCAACTCAGAAGGTAGCTCCAACTCATATGCCACCTTACCCACAGGTACAGAATAATTCTATATGGCCCAATATATCGCGGGCTCAACTTACTCTTCTTGCCAAATCTCATCACTCCCTTCAAAGGCGAAACTTTCAAGAAAACCTAATTCGCCTACTTCAAACTCTAACTTGCGTCGCCGATTTTCTGCATAGGATTTTCTATGGACTTTGTGCTGCTAGTAATCTTTCATGAATTACTTTACCTTGCCAACTGCTTGCTGTATCAAATCTGGACCAACTAACTAATTTTCCCCAACCTCAAACCATCCTACAGGGGATCTACTATCTTCGCCCATATAAAGCCTCACAAGGTGCCATCTAAACACTTGAATGATAACTGTTATTATATGCAAACTCAATAAGGGGAAAATGATCATCCCAGCTACCTTAGAAGTCAATCACACAAGCTCTCAGCATATCCTCAAGTGTTTGTATAGTACGCTCCGCTTGTCCATCTGTCTGCGAGTGAAATGCAGTACTAAGACTCACCTGAGTTCCCAATCCATTTTGAAAAGACTTCCAGATGTTAGTTGTGAACTGTGCTTCCTCTATCTGAAATAATAGTTGTAGGAACACCATGAAGTCGTAAAATCTCTTTAAGATAAAGCTTCACATAATCTTCAGCTGCATAAGCAGTTCTGACAGGCAAGAATTGGCTGACTTTGTGAGCCTATCAACTATGACCCAAATCGAATCATACTTCCGCTGAGTACGGGGCAAACCTGTAATGAAATCCATATTAATTACCTCCCATTTCCATGTCGGAATTTTCATAGTCTACAATAAGCCTCTAGGCTTCCGATGCTCTATCTTAACTTATTGACAATTCGGACACTGATCGACAAAATCCGCTATATCTTTCTTCATACTATCCCACCAATTCACTTCCTTAAGATCATGATATATCTTTTTTGTACCCGGATAGATAGAATAGCGAGAATAATGGGCTTCCCCCATAACATTGCCGACGAAGGTCTGCAACATTTGGAACGCACAATCTACCTTGATATCTGAGTACTCCATCTCCTGTGATCAAGAAGGGTGTCTTTTCTTTCTGTGGAGCTGTATCCCGGTAGTAAACTAAAATAGGATCCTCGTACTAACGCTCCTTTATCTCCGCTACCAAAGATGACATCACTATATCCTGAACTGCAACTCCTGTATCACTTAATTCTATTAACCGGACTCCCAAATTGGCTAGCTGACAAACATCATGGGCTAGCTCCATCTTCTATGACTGTATATATGACAGACTACCTATAGACTTATGACTTAGAGCATCGGCTACTACATTGGCCTTCCCAGGATGGTATGGAATATCGATATCATAATCCTTTAGTAACTCTAGCCATCGCCTCTGATGTAAGTTCAAGTCCTTCTTCTGGAAGATGTATTGGAGGCTCTTATGGTCGGTATAGATTTCAACAATGGACACCACGTAAATAATGCCTCCATATTTTCAAAGCATGGATCACTAGCATCCAACTCGAGATCATGGATTAGATAATTCTTCTCGTGCTTCTTTAGCTCTCTAGCAGCATAAGCAACAACCTTACCATGCTGCATCAATACACAGCCCAACTCGATGCTTTAATCATCATAATAAATCACATAGTCCATTTTCTCCCTCAGGAAGAGTCGAAATGGGTGTAGAGGTCAACTTGTCCTTTAGTATCTGGAAACTTCGCTCACATGTATCCGTCCACTGAAACTTAGCTAATTTTTGAGTCAGCTTAGTCAACGGGGCTGAAAGAGAAGAAAATATTTCTACGAACCTTCTATAATAACCAGCAAAACCTAAGAAACTATGTATCTCCATTGGTGTCGTGGGCCTTGGCCAATTCTTCACAGCTTCAATCTTTTGAGCATCTACTCTAATGCCTTTATCTGAAATAATGTGACCCAGAAAAGCCATAGAGTTCAACCATAACTCACACTTGGAGAACTTGGCATACAACTCTCTACCTTGAAGAACTCCAAGCACTGCTCGTAGATGTTCTGCGTTGTTACACCTCGAAAATTTGGTGTTGTGGTGCTGTGAATAAACTAACGCAAGCTTAGGGTGAACATGAAGTATATATGACCTTAAGGATGGTATTTAAGTAGCTTTAAAGTGTATGCGATAAGATTTTGAAGTTATATGAATCGGTGGAACTAAGTTCGTCGAGGAAAGTGAAGTATAAATTGTGTTTGGGAAAGGTTCCGCAAACTATCGAGCTAAGGATTAATTAGAGATGACTTGGGAAGAAGCTATAGGGATCCTTATATGTTTAATGAAGTGTTAAATAAGTGCTAAGAAGGTTCCATAAGGATTTCAAACGAATCGACGAGAACCACTTCGGAAAAATGGAGTTATACGACCACTTATATGGTCCGTATAAGGGTCCGTATAACCTGTCTAGAGAAGGTCAGCTCCTAGTAGTATTATACGGTCACTTATACGGACCGTATAAAGTTACACGGACCGTATAAGTGTCTGTATAACACAATCGGGTCAAATTTTTCTCCAACTATAAATAGATGACTCAAGTTCTAATTTCTCATTTTCCACTTTCTACACACTTCTTGAGACCTCTAGAATATTCCACACACCTTATTAACACAAATTCAAGAGAGATCAAATATTGAACACCAATAATCAAGAGAATCAAGTGTAAGAATGCTTACAAGGGTTGATAGAAGCCAAGAATTCCTTTGGTATTAAATTTGGGGTTTTTCTCAAGTGAAGTATCTTCAACTAAAGTTCATTCCTATATAACCAAAGGTATTTTTTGTATTTACGTCATGTTATTAAGAGTATTGAGTGGTTCAATGACTTGGATCAAAGAAGGAAGAAGAATATGAAGCTCAAAAATGGGTGTAATGATATTCTTGAATGGTAACTTAACTTGAATCATAGTTCTTGATATGCCAAGAGTATAATCTTGTTGTGAATGATACAAATGATGTTAAAGAAGTATTATATGAGAATGAATACGGTGTTATGTCATAGCTATGGTTATGGATGACTTTGAAAGGGGCATTTTGAGAATTGAATAATGTTTAACTTGAAGGACTTTATTGATTAAGATATTATGGGTGTTGTTATTGATGCTTGAGAGTTGTTTTTAATATGGAGAAAATTGTTGAAACAAAGGAAATGATGCACAATTTTTGTTAGCCCTTAGTCGTTTTAGTTTAGACTTAAGTACGCTTCCAATTAGCTAATTTAGTACGAATTCTCTTGAATGTAGAGTCGTGAGCTTGGAAGAAGAACGTTTAGTCATTGTGAAGACGTAAAGGTATGTGAGGATAGTGCCTTTCTTTAATAAAGGCATGGTTCTTTATATTCTATCTTCCATATATCCCATGATCTTCTTACACCATAAAAGCTGAAAGTTCATGATTCGTAAGAGTTTCTTATGAGCTAAAGAGAGAGATGAGATACGTTTTATGATGATGATGATCCTATTGCATGATTTCCTTGATGCTATTCATTGTTGGCTGTCTCACCTCATGACCCTAGTTTGTCCAAGGTGAGACATGGTGATGATGAGTGTTCCATAACATAATCGGAGGCTACCGACCTTACATCACTCCGGTAAAGCCTTAATTCTTGCTTGAGCTCTCCTACATGCTATCTATAGTATATAATACATGTACATATGGATACATGAGTATATATATATATATACACATATATATATATATATATGTATATATACACATATATATATATATACGCTATACGCTTAACCACCTGATCAGCTGGCATATTATGATATCATCCCGGACCCGGGATACCTGGATGCGGGATATATGGATAAATGAATCGGGTTGTTCGCTCCACGACAATGCATATATATAATGATGATATAACATAAGGATAGGGCCGTTTGTTCCGCGGCAACACACACACATATTTATTTATATATTGATGATATAATATAGGGATTGGGCTGCACGTTCCGCAGCATCAATAATTATGTATATATGTATGTAAGCGAATGCTATAGAAAGTTAACATGCATGGTTATGCCTTAAGGGGCATTCAGTACAGGTTACTTATCTACCCCTATTTATTTATTTCTTTATTATTTTCGGTATTATCATTCATGCCTTACATACTCAGTACTTTGTTCGTACTGACGTCCTTTTCTTTTAAAGGTGTTGAGTTCATGCCCACAGGCAGACAGGGAGACGGCCCAGATTCCTAGGAGTTCTGTCAGCATATATACAGAGGCATTCCATTACTCCGGAGTTGCAAATTCTTGGTATATTCTTTTGTGTTCATATTTGGGGCATGGCGGGGTCCTGTCCCATCCCTATGATTTCAGTATTCTAGTAGAGGCTCGTATATACATATGTGTGGGTGATAGGTGTTATGTAATCATTTTAGTGTATGTTATGTGCCTCATTTTGTAGCCTCGTGGGCTTGTATATACACATATGCTTTAAGAAGCAAACGAAGGTCGTTTCATGATAAGTTTTATATTGAGAATGATTTATGCTCAAGTTGAGTCTGACGATAAGCATGATAAGCGGTGCCCGGTAGGTTATCTCCAGGTACCCGTCATGGCCCTCCAGTTTGGTCGTGACAAAAGTGGTATCAGAGTCGTTCCGTCCTAGGGTGTTTCTACGAGCCGTGTCCAGTAGAGTCTTGTTTATAGGTGTGAAGCACGCCACACTTATAAGGAAGAGGCTGCAGGGCATTTAGGAATAATGACCGTCTTTCTTTTTCATAGATCGTGTGATAGAGCTATGAAATAAGATTTCTTTTTTTCTCTAATTGTGCATTATGATTTTAGCAATTCCGGTAAAGAGGAAAGCAACAGCCGCCCAGAAGGGCAAGGCTACGACACAGAGGCAGACCGAACGGGAGCCATCGGTAAATGTTGAAGAGGGTGAATCCCATAATGAGGCTCCATCTCATACTTCTCACACTCCGCCTATAATAGAGGAGAATGAAAGGGTTTCCATTCCAGCTTTAATTCCTCCAGTTCCTCCACTGGGTGCCTCGGGCAAGCAGATGACCGAGGCTATTCAGTTATTGACTCCGCTAGTTGCTGCTCAAGCTCAACGACAAAGTACGGGTTTAGGTGATAGAGCGGTTAGTGCATGGGCCCGCGATTTTATGAGCTTGAATCCTCAAGAATTTTTCAGGTCAAAGCAGGATTAAGACCCGCAAGGTTTTATAGATGAGACGTTTAGGACGCTGAGGATTATCCATGCTTTCAATACTGAGTCAGTGGAGTTGGCATCTTACAGACTCCGGGATGTGGCGGTTCTTTGGTATAATAACTGGATTTATTCAAGACGGGATAATGCACCTCCTCTGGTTTGGCAAGAGTTTGTAAATGCTTTTATTCGCCATTATTTGCCAACCGGAGTCCATCGAGCCCGATCTGATAAACTCTTGAACCTCAAGCAAGGGAATATGAGTGCTCGGGAGTATAGTCTACTTTTCAATTCATTGGCCCGGTATGCCCCGACCATGGTAGCCGACATGGGAGACCGGGTAGATCGGTTTGTGAGTGGCTTAGGGCCACATTTGATCAAGGATTGCCTCACAGCTTCCCTCCAGGAAGGGATGCACATTTCCCGTATTCAGGCCCATGCCAAGAATTTTGAAGAGAAGCAACCGCACTGAGGTTAGCGTGATATTAATAGAGGGCATAGTAAGAGGGTCAGATCTACGGGTGCTGGTAGTGAGTATAGAGGGTGTCAGAGGCAGCCATATTCAAGATATTCAGGCCAGTCTGCGACTAGTGCACCTCCTCGATTTGCGGGCAGGAGATTTGACCGCCCCATTTATTCTGGATCGAGCCAGATTCGAGAGCTTCAGGTTCTTTGTACCGAGGAGATTCCAGCCAGATACGACTGCCTTTACCACGGTGTACTCATTGTGGTAGACAACATTCTGGACAGTGCCGCTTAGGTTCAGGAACTTTTTATGCCTGCGGCCGGGTTGGTCATATGATGTGTGATTGTCCATTGAGGAGTTGCCGAGATAAGGTGTGCCCCACCTGATCGGCAATTGGTTTTTCTTTGTCCGTGCGCCCTCCTGAGCAGATCTCTGAGACTCCAGCAGGCCGTGGAAGGGGTAGAGGTGGAGTATCTAGTACGAGTGGCCCTCAGCCTCGTATTTATGCATTGGCCGGACGACAGGATCTTAAGTCCTCCCCTGATGTTCGTACAGGTATATTATCAGTATTCTCCTATGATGTTTATGCATTGATTGATCCACATTGTACTTTGTCATATATTACTCCTTATATTACTGGTCGTATTGGGGTGAAGCCAGAGCCGATCAAACCTTTTGAGCTGTATACTCCTGTTGGTGACCCAGTGATAACTAGTCAAGTATATAGAAACTGTGCGATTGTGGTATGTGATCGTCATACCGTAGCTGATTTGATTGAGCTAGAAATGCTATATTTTGTTGTTAATATGGGCAAGGATTAGTTGTCCTCTTGTTACGCTAATGTGGATTGTAGGACAAAAGTAGTTCGGTTCCAATTGCCAGGAGAACCGGTCCTTGAATGGAAAGGTAACACAGCATCCCCAAGAGGTAGGTTTATTTCCTATCTCAAGGTTAGGAAGATGATTGCTAAACGCTATATTTATCATTTTGTCTGGGTTCATGACGCCGAAGCAAAGCCGTCGACTCTTCAATTCGTCCCGGTAGAAATGAGTTTCCGAATGTATTTCCAGAAGAACTTCCCGAACTTCAACCAGAGCGGGAGATCGAGTTCACTATTGATGTGTTGCCGGACACTAAACCCATATCTATTCCTCCTTACAGAATGGCTCGGGTAGAATTGAAAGAGCTAAATGAACAATTGAAGGATTTGCTCGAGAAGGGATTTATTAGGCCCAGGTCATTGCCATGGGGAGCACCTGTCTTGTTCGTAAGAAAGAAAGATGGTTCTTTGCGGATGTGCATTGATTATAGGAAGTTGAATAAGGTGACAATAGAGAACAAATTTCCGCTTCCGAGAATCGATCATTTGTTTGATCAATTGCAGAGTGCGAAGTGGTTTTTCAAGATAGATTTGAGATTAGGTTATCACCTAGTTAGAGTTAGGAAAAAAGACATTCCAAAGACAGCTTTCAGAACCATATATGGTCAATATGAATTTCAAGTGATGTCATTCGAGCTGACTAATGCCCTGGCAGTGTTTATGAATTTGATAAATAGTGTGCTCAGGCCCTTCTTGGATCTATTTGTGATCGTGTTCATTGATGACATTTTGGTATATTCTCAATCAGAAGCAAAACATGCAGATCATTTACGTGCGGTCCTTCGAATTCTTCGGGCTCGTGAATTATATGCCAAATTTTTAAAATGTGAATTATGGTAGAATACTTGTCACGACCCGGCTAGGGCTGTGACGGGTACCCGGGGCTAACCACCGAGCACCACTCATTCTATTACTCATCATACTCATTAAGCGTTCTTTTATTACATTCATACGCAAATCAACGAAAAATCATTTTTCGTTTAGAAACATAATTACCTTTATATACATAAGCCCTTCGGCTATCAAAATAATAATACATACACAATAGTAGCATCGTAAGACCATACTACCCACACATACGTATCTACGAGCCTCTACTAGAGTACTAGACATATGGACGGGACAAGACCCCGTCTTGCCCAAAATATATATACATATATCTACACAAAAGAATAAACTAAATAGCACCTCCGGAATAATGGAGTGCTCCGGTAAATCTGTCGGTGGCTCCAATGGGTCTGCACCGTCTCCCTGTCTACCTGTGGGCATGAACACGGCATCCAAAGAAAACGGACGTCAGTACGAATATTATACTAAGTATATAAGACATGAATGAAATGGACATAATAGAAGAGTCATAAGCCACGGGAGGAGGATATAACCTGCATGAGTTTAATAGGGGAATACATTTCATACATTTACCGTATATTTATATAATCATAGTACATGTATCATCATAGCGCACATATCATCGCATCATCATCATCATCGTTAACCCGCGTCCGGGTAACCATCATATGCCGCCCCCTAGTGGTGATCATGCCCGACCCTCTAGGATCGGTGTAAACATAGAAGCCCGCCTTAGCGGTGACATGCCAACCAATTAGGCACGGTGGAATTGTACGCAGCCTGCCTTCGCGGTGCCATGCCCGACCAACTAGGCGCGGTGGAATCGTATCGTCATACAACCAATCATAGACTCACCATTATTACTTATATCATAGACATATCATGACTTAACATCATCATACATTTATCATTAAAAACATACATTAGAACTTGAAGGCAACTATGGCTATGTCGGGGTGACATAACGTCGTGAACCCCCGATTATAGTATGGAGTAATCGTCTACATCGTATCTCACCTTGGAAAAACTAATATGTTAAGGTGAGTGTATACAAGGAAAAGCATTAATGCAACCATACCTAGAATCATTAGCTTCATGGATATCTTACTTTACTCTAGGACTCTTTATACTTAACTCATCATCATCATTATCTTGCTCGTCGTATCTTTGTTCTTTACCTCATACATATATAGCTCTTTACAGTCATGGACTCATAGTTCTTTTATTTTGGAAGATTATGGGAAATTTAGAAGATTCATGTCATAGGATTCATGCCATAGAAAGAAGGGACTAGCCTTACATACCTATTTCATTTAACATTTTATCACTTGATTGTTCTCCTTCGATGCTCGCGTTTCTACCTTCAAGAGGATTCGCATCAACATTAGTTAATCGATTACAAGAACGTGTTACTATTTCTAGGGAAAATTGGCCAGCACTTCCTTTGTTTATACTACTTTATCCATATCATATATCAACTCCCAAACTTCCATAACAACATTCACAATATAATAGGCAACAATCATCATTCACCTACATTATCCGCATTTCACAATTTCACTTCGATTTCTCCAAAATTGTGGTTATAGTTCACTATCACGTTTTCTCACATATAATACTTACCCCATGTTACAAATGTCATTTATAGCGTACTTATTATCGCAACATGTCAATATTCATAATTCACCCTAAATTACTACTCAACAATGACACTATTCACACATTCATGACCCATTTCCTATATCCTTCTACAATCCAAGTGTTTCAACTTTCCAATACCTTAAATAACATAGAAATACCAAAAACATTACCTTATATGGTGTGGGTTTGAACTTTAGGTGGAAATACATCACTTGAGCAAAACCCTAGTTCCACTTCCTATGAAATTTCTTGCCTTAGGTGAACCCTAGTGAGTTTCTTGCACTTGTTTCCCTTGATTTGAGGAAGTTAATCATTAATTTCACTTGGATTCGTGTATATGAGGAGTTTGGAAAGTTCTAGAGAGATATTGGGTCGTGGAGAGAGAAAATAAAATGAATTAAATGAAATTGGGATATTCTTTTATAAATGAAAAAGTTGTCCCGACATCATTATACGGACACTTATACGGTCCATATAAACTTATACGGTTTGTATAAGTGACCGTGAAACTGCTCCAGTAACCATCCCATTCTGTGTCAATTTGACGACATATTATATGGTCCGTATAAATTTATACGGTCTGTATAAGTGACCGTGAAATCAACCCCTCAACAACTTCATTCTGTGACCATTATACGATAGGTTATACGGACCGTATAATCGGTCGTATAATCTACCTCTTCTCTGATTTCAGTTCTCGTCACTTCGTTTGACCTAAAATCCTTGTGAAGCCTTCTAGATACTTGTTTAACACCTCGTTAACAATCTAAGGGATATTATTACTCTTCTCCAATACATTATTACACCATCATTAGCTCGTCACTCATAATTCTTACCCGACACGCAACATATCCCTCGCTTTCCTTGACAACCTTCTTCCCTTACGTCAAGTGTCTTTGAATCTCGATTAGGGTCATTAAATGCTATTTCTTTCTTATCACAATGTCGTACCCTTCGCTAGAATATTCACTGTACGTTAACGGGAAATTTTCCAAGGTGTAACAATTCTGTAACCATTCTGGGCCATATCATCTCAGCTGACGGTATTCGGGTGGATAATCAGAAAATTAAGGTTGTGAAAACATGGCCAAGGCCTACAACACCTATAGAGGTCCGTAGCTTCTTGGGTTTGGCAGGCTATTATAGAAGATTCGTGGAAGGATTTTCTTCTATTTTTGCACCACTGACGAAGTTAACTCAGAAGTCAGCAAAATTTCAGTGGACTGATGCTTGTGAGCGCGGTTTTCAAGAATTGAAAGATAGACTGATTTCAGCCCCAGTTCTGATACTTCCAAAAGGATTGGAAGGCTATGTTGTCTATTGTGATGCCTCCGGTGTTGGGTTAGGTTGTGTACTAATGCAGTACGGTAAGGTTATTGCCTATGCTTTCAGGCAGTTACGGAAACATGAACAGAACTATCCGACTCTTGACCTTGAGTTAGCTACAGTTATCCATGCACTAAAAATGTGGATACATTGCTTATATGGTGTTCATGTTGATATCTATAAGGATCACAAGAGTCTCCAATATATTTTCAAGCAAAATGAGTTGAATCCACGGCAGAGGCGATGGTTAGAAATATTTAAGGACTATGATGTGAGTATCTTATATCATCCCAGAAAAGCGAATGTGGTGGCTGATGCACTTAGCCGTAAATCTATGGGCAGTTTATGTGACGTTCAGTCTGAGAAAAGGGAATTAACCCGTGAGCTTCATCAACTAGTTAATATCGGAGTTCTCTTAATGGACTCGGGCAATGCAGGAGTCACTGTCCATGACCCAGCTATTTCATCCTTGAACATGGAAGTGAAAAAGCACCAATATGAAGATCCCAAGTTGAGCCATTATAGAGATACACTTCCCCAGAAAGATAAATCACCATTTGAGATTTCCGCATATGGGGTTCTCAGGTACCGAAGAAAATTATGTGTCCCGGATGTTGCAGGGTTACACCATCAGATCTCAGAAGAAGCCCATTACTCTCATTATTCTGTCCATCCAGGAGCGACAAAAATTTACCATAATCTCAAGCCAATGTATTGGTGGGATGGAATGAAGAAAGATATAGCAATGTTTGTAGCTCAATGTCTGAATTGTCAACAAGTGAAAATCGAACATCAAAAGCCAGGAGGATTATTGCAAACTATGGAAATGGGAAGTAATCAACATGGATTTCATTTTAGGCTTACCTCGTTCTCGGCATAAGTATGACTCCATATGGATAATAGTTGATAGAGTCACGAATCAGCTCATATTCTACCAGTCAGAACTACATACTCAGCAGAAGATTATACAAAGTTGTGTATTAAAGAAATAGTGCGACATCATGGTGTCCATGTGTCCATCATTACTGACAGAGGAGCACAATTCACAACTAAATTCTAGAAGTCCTTCCAAGAAGGATTGGGTACCCCAGTGAAACTTACCGCAACATTTCACCCACAGACTGATGGACAAGCTGAACGCACTATTCAGAGCCTGGAAGATATGTTTTGGGCATGTGTGCTAGACTTTGGGGGTAATTGGGATGATCATTGGCCACTTATTGAGTTTGCATATAACAACAGCTATCATTTCAGCATCTTAATGGTCCCGTATGAAGCTCTATACGGAAGGAAGTACAGATCACCAATTGGATGGTTTGGAGTAGGAGAGACAGAACTAATAGGTCCAAAACTGATCCAGCAAGTGGTAGAAAATATCAAGCTTATCCGAGATCGATTATTGACAACCCAGAGTCGCCAGAAATCCTATGCGGACAACTGTCGACGAAATTTGGAGTTCCAAGTTAGTGATTGGGTATTTTTGAAAGTGTTGCTGATGAAAGGTGTGATGAGATTTGGCAAGAAGGGAAAACTTAGTCCTCGATATATTGGACCTTACAAGATTGTGCGCAAGGTAGGCCAAGTGGCTTATGAACTAGATCTATCTTCAGAACTTGAATCAATTTCCTAGTTTTTAATGTATCGATGCTCTGTAAGTGTTTTGGGGATCCTTCCAGAATTGTGCTTGTTGATGATGTTCAAATTACAGAGGAGTTGGTTTATGAAGAAGTACCTATTACCATACTAGACATACAAGTGCGGAGACTCGGAACTAAAGATGTGGTCTCAGTTATGGTTCTGTGGAGAAATAATAATTGAGAAGAAATGACTTGGGAGGATGAAGAAGATATGAAGTCTAGATATCCGCATCGATTTCCATCCCCAGAAGAAGTCCAAGATGAGATTCCATCGTCCACAGGTACGCAGTATTTTCTCTTAATGCTTTTTGGGTCGTGTGTGGCCATGTTTTCTTGCTATTGTATTGTGGACCTATGAGGCGATCTTATTCTAGATTCCTGTGACAAGATGGCAGTGCCGTATTACAGGGGAAACTCTGGAAAAATTTCTATAGAATCCCCAAGATCTAAACATTCGAGGACGAATGTTCCTAAGGGGGAGAGAGTGTTACACCTCGGAAATTTGGTGTTGTGGTGCTGTGAATAAACTAAAGCAAGCTTAGGGTGAACATGAAGTCTATATGACCTTAAGGAGGGTATTTTAGTAGCTTTAAAGTGTATGCGATAAGATTTTGAAGTTATATGAATCGGTGGAACTAAGTTCGTCGAGGGAAGTGAAGTATAAGTTTTGTTTGGGAAAGGTTCCGCAAACTATCAAGCTAAGGATTGTTTAGAGATGTCTTGGGAAGAAGCTATAAGGCTCTTTAGATTGTTAATAAAGTGTTAAATAAGTGCTAAGAAGGTTCCTTAAGGATTTGAGATCAAACGAATCGACGAGAACAACTTAGGAAAAATGGAGTTATACGACCACTTATATCACGACCCGACTAGGGGCCACGACGAGTACCCGAGGCTAACAACCGAGCACCACTCATTCTATTACTCATTATAGGTTCATTCATTAATCTTATACTCAAATCATAGGAAAACCATTTTTTTTTCACTTTAAACATAATTACCTTTATATACATAAGCCCTACGGCTATCAAAATAATATACATACAAAAAGGACATCGTGAGACCATACTACCCACATATTCGCATCTACGAACCTCTACTACAGTACTAGACATATGGACGGGACAGGACCCCGTCGTGCCCAAAACATATATGTACACAAAATAGTAAATCAATGGCACCTCCGAAATAATGGAGTGCTCTCAAAAGTCTGCTTATCGGCTTCTATAAATTTGGGTCGCCTCCCTGTCTACCTGTGGGCATGAATACAGCATCCAAAGAAAACGAACGTCAGTACGAACATTGTACTGAGTATGTAAGGCATGAATGGAATGAACATAATTGAGAAATCATATGACATAAAATGAAGATATAACCTGCGTAACTTTTAAGGGTCGTTATATTTCATACCTATATCATATATAATCATAGTACATGTATCATCATAGCGCATATATCATCATATCATATATATCATAGTACCGTATCTGATCATACACATTAAACATTATCCGTATTCGGCCACGTAGTGGCTCGACAATATCCGTATTCGGCCACGTAGTGGCTCGACAATATCCGTATTCAGCCACGTAGTGGCTTGACAATATCACATATATGTCTTCCGTACCCAGCCATAACAAGGCTCGGTATATCTCATCATCATCATTGCCATCACTACGGAAATCTTTTATCATCACATACATCTCATAAGCTTATCATAACTTTTCATAGAGCATGCATTTGAATTTAAGGACAATCTATGAAAATCATATCATATTAGTAGCATGAACTTCATAAAAATATCGTATGATAGGATTTATAACCTCTAAGCTTAGGCTCATCATTACCATTATCGTATCTATAGCATATCTCTTACCTTTATCTCATATGAAACCCCCTATGAACATAGACTCGTAATTTTTCGGAACATTGGTCACAGGACATGCATTAGAGCTTATAGACAATATATAACAATATCGGGGTAACATAAGGTCGAGAACCCCCGATTACATTATGGAGTGATCATATTCATCATATCTCAGCTTGAAGGAACTAACATTTTAAGGTGAGTGTATCACAAGGAAAAGCATCAATGGAACCATACTTAGGATCATTAACCTCATGGAAATCGTACCTCACTTTAAGATTCTTTATACTTACTCATCGTCATCGTTATCATCGTATTCATGACATATTTCTCATCTTTATCTCATAAGAAGCTCTTTATAATCATAAACTCATAATTTCCGGTGTGTAGGAAAGTCATGGGAATATAGGAGAATTCATGCCATGGAGTCATGCCTTAGAAAGAAAGGACTAGCCTTACATACCTTTACCTTTAGCTATTCTACTGCTTGATCGTCCTCCTTCAATGCTCACGTCTTTACCTTCAGGGGAGTTTGTATTAACATTAGCTAAATGATTATAAGAACGTGCTTACTAAAGCTAGAGAAAATTGGGCAGCATTTCCTTTGTTTATACAACTTTCCTCATATCACATATCAACTCCCCAAACATCCATAACAACATTCTCAATATTATAAGAAACAATCATCATTCATCTACGTTATCCATATTTCACAATTGCACTTTAATTCCTCCATAATCATGGTAATAGTACACTATTACATTTTCTCACATATAATGCTTATCCCATGTCCTAAATGTCATTTATAACATAATTATAATCACAACATATCAATATTCATGACTTATTCCAAATTACCACTCAAAATGTCACTATCCTCACATTCATGACCCATTTTCTATATCCTTCTACAATCCAAGTCTTTCAACCTTTCATTACTTTGAACAACATGGAATGATCATAAAACTTACCTTAGATAGTGTAATAATAAGCCTTGAGCGGAGATACTCCTCTTGCACCAAAACCCTAGCTTCACTTCTACTTAGATTCCTTGTCTTGGATGAACTCTAGTGAGCTTCTTACACTTAACTCTCTTAGTTTGATGAAGTTGATCTTGAATCTCTCTTGAGTTCTTATGGATGAAATGTGTGGAACCCTCTAGAAGCCTTGAGAGAGATGAAGAAGTGTGGGAAATGAAATTAGTGAAGTGGGATCACAAGTATATAATTGAACTTAACTCAGCTCGTCGGGACTTCCACAGACACTTATACGGTCCGTATAACATTGCACGACCCGTATAAGTGGTCGTGATTCACCACCAGGCAAACATCATCTCTGCTGGGTGTTATACGGAACCTTATACAGACCGTATAAGTCGGTCGTATAATCCCATTTCACTGAAATGATCTCCGTCGTTCGTTTGAATCCAATCCTTGTGGAACCTTCTTGACACTTGTTTAACACCTCGTTAACTATATGAGGGACATTATAACTCTTCTCCCAGACATCATTCAATCATTGCTAACTTATCACTTGTAAATCCTTTCCGATTCATAACGTATACCTTGCCTTTCTTAGCAAATTTTCCTCTCTTACTTTGAATGTCTTTGAAATCTCAATTAGGATCATCAAGTGCTATTTCTTACTTATCAAAACATCGTATACGTCGTGCCCTTCATTAGTCTATTCACTGTACGTTAACGAGAAATTTCCAGGATGTAACACCTTATAAGGTCCGTATAACTTTATACGGTCCGTATAACCTGTCCAGAGAAGGTCAGCTCCTGGTAGCATTATACGGTCACTTATACGGACCGTATAAAGTTATACAGATCGTATAAGTGTCTGTATAACACAATCGGGTCAAATGTTTCTCCAATAATAAATAGATGACCCAAGTTCTAATTTATCATTTTCCACTTCTCCACACTTCTTGAGACCTCTAGAATATTCCACACACCTTATTAACACAAATTCCAGAGAGATCAAAGATTAAACACCAATAATTAAGAGAATCAAGTGTATGAATGCTCACTAGGGTTGATAGAAGCCAAGAATTCCTTTGGTATTAAAGTTGGGGTCTTTCTCAAGTGGTGTATCTTAAACTAAAGTTCATTCCTATATAATCAAAGGTGAGTTTTGTATTTACTTCATGTTATTAAGAGTATTGAGTGGTTGAATGACTTGGATCAAAGAGGGAAGAAGAATATGAAGCTCAAACATGGGTGTAATGATATTCTTGAATAGTAACTTAACTTCAATCATAGTTCTTAATATACCATGAGTATAATCTTATTGTGAATGATACAAATGATGTTAAAGATGTATTATATGAGAATTAATACAATTTTATGTCACAGCTATGGTTATGGATGACTTTGAAAGGGGAATTTTGAGAATGGAATAACATTTAACTTGAAGGAGTTTATTGATTATGATATTATGGGTGTTGTTATTGATGCTTGAGAGTTGTTTATCACATGGATAAAGTTGTTGAAACAAAGAAAATGCTACACAATTTTCATTAGCCCTTAGTCTTTTTCGTTTAGACTTAAGTACGCTTCCAATTAGCTAATTTAGTACGAATTCTCTTGAATGTAGAGTCGTGAGCTTGGAAGAAGAATGCTTAGTCATTGAGAAGACGTAAAGGTGTGTAAGGCTAGTCCCTTTCTTTCAGAAAGGCATGATTATTTATATTTGTTACACCCCGAAAATTTTTCATTAACGTACAGTGAGTAGACTAACGAAGGGCACAATGTTTCGTTGAGAAAGAAATACCATTTGATGATTTTAAATAAGATTTCAAAGACATTTGAGGTAGGAGATGAAAGTTTTTAAGGAAAGCAAGGTATATGTTGGGTGTCGGGCAGAAATTACGAGTATCGAATTAATGATCGCTTAATGATATTTTGGAGAAGAGTTATAATGTTCCCTAGATTGTTAACGAGGTGTTAAACAAGTATCAAGGAGGTCCCATGAGGATTTGAGGTCAAACAAAGTGATGAGAACAAAATCGGAGAAAGGACAGATTATATGACAAATTATACGGTTCGTATAATATTATACGGTCCGTATAATGGTCCGCAGAATCATCACAGCGAAGGTCCCTCACTGATGGGATTATACGGTAACTTATACGGACCGTATAATGTGTCGTATAATGGTCACAGAATGAGTTGTTAAACGGGGTGATTTCACGGTCACTTATACGGACCGTGTAAAATTATACGGACCATATAATGTGCCGTATAATTGACACAGAAAGGGATGGTTGCTGAAGCATTTTCACGGTCACTTATACGGACCGTAGAAATTTATACGGACCGTATAAGTGTCTGTATAATGATGTCGGGATAGATTTTTAATTTATAAAAGAATATCCCAAGTTCATTTATTTCATTTCATTTTTCTTCTCCACAACTCAACAATTCTCTAGAACCTTCCACACACTCCATATACAAGAACTCATGATAAATTGATGATCAACTTCATCAAATCAACAAAACTAAGTGTTAGAAACACATCAAAGTTCATCCAAGTCAAGAAATTCAATGGGAAGTGGAACTAGGGTTTTGCTCAAGTGAAGTATTTCCACTCAAAGCTCATTCCCACACTATCAAAGGTATGTTTTATGGTATTTACATGTTATTTGAGGTGTTGAAAAGTTGAAACACTTGGATTGTGGAAGGGTATAGGAAATGGGTCATGAAAGTGGGAATAGTGTAAATTTTGACTAGTAGTTTGGAATGAATCATGAATATTGATATGTTGTAATTGTAATTACGTTATGAATGATGTCAAGAGCATGATAGAAACATTAGATGAGAATGAATGTAATGTTGTACTATGATGATCATTATGGATGACCTTGAGAGGAAATTGTGAGGATTGGATAATGATGAATTTGATAAAAGTTATTGATGATGATATTACGAATGTTGTTATTGACGTTTGGGAGTTGATATATGATATGGAGAAAGTAGTATAAATAAAGGAGACTCTGCTCAAATTTCTGTAGCTCAGTTCACACGCGCTTATGTTATCGATTATCTAATATGAGTATGAATTTTCTTGACGGTAGAAACGCGAGCAACAAAGAAGAACGATCAAACGATAGAATAGCTAAACGAAAGAGGTATGTAAGGCAAATCCTTTCCTTATAAGGCATGAATCTTCCTAATTTACCATAATCTTCCTAAATAACGAAAATTATGAGTCCATGACTATAAGAAGCCACCTACGCACATGATAAAGAAAGGAGATACGATACGAGCATGATCATGATGATGATGAATATAAGTATGAAGAATCCTAGAGTAATATATGATGGTCATGAAGATAATGATCCTAAGTATAGTTTCATTGATGATTTTCCTTGTGTACACTCACCTCAAAATGCTAGTTCCTCCAAGGTGAGACATTACGATTATGATCACTCCATAATGTAGCCGGGGGTTCACGACCTTAATACACCTCGACATAGCCATAGTTACCTCCAAATTCTAATGTAGGATTAATGATGAATGTATGAGGATGTTAAGCTATGATAAGATTATGATATGCCTATGAGATGTGTAATAATGATGAGTTTATGATTGATTATATGACGATACGATTCCACCGCGCCTAGTTGGCCGGACATGTTACCGCGAATGCGGGCTGCATACGATTCCACCGTGCCTAAATGGCCGGGCATGTCACCGCTAAGGCAGGCTGCTATGTTTACACCGAGCCTAGAGGGCCGGGCATGATCACCACTAGTGGGCGGCATATGCTGGTTACCCGAACGCGGGTTAACGATGATGATTTATATGATACTATGATGTATGCGCTATGATGATACATGTACTATGATTGTATATATTATATATGTATGAAATGTATCCACCCTTAAGAGTTACGCAAGTTGTATCTTCACCTTATGACTTATGATTTCTCTATCATGTTCATTTCATTCATGCCTTACATACTCAGTACAATGTTCGTACTGACGTCCATTTTCTTTGGACGCTGTGTTCATGCCCACAGGTAGACAGGGAGGTGATCCAGACTCGTAGAAGTTATTAGCAGATTTACAGGAGCACTCCATTACTCCGGAGGTGCTATTTGGTTGAATCTTTTATGTGTGTGTGTGTGTATATATATATATATATATATATATATATATATATATATATATATATATATATATATGTATGTATGTATTTTGGGCACGACGGGGTCTTGTCCCTTCCATATGTCTAGTACTCTAGTAGAGCCTCGTAGATACGCATATGTGGGTAGTGTGGTCTCACGATGTCACTATTGTATCTATGTTATTATTTTGATAGCCGAAGGGCTTATGTATATAAAAGTAATTATGTTTCCAAATGAAATGGTTTTCTTATGATCGAGTATAAGTTAATGTGTATGATGAGTAATAGAATGAGTGGTGCCCGGTGGTTAGCCCAGGGTAGCCGTCATGGCTCCTAGTCGGGTCGTGACAAAAGTGGTATCAGAGCAGTTCAGTCCTAGGAAGTGTCTACGAGCCGTGTCTAGTAGAGTCTTGTTTATGCTGTGTTGTGCGACACACTAATAAACAGGAGGCTACAGGGAATTTAGGAAAAATGACCATCTTTCGTCTTAAGAGATCGCGCGATAGAGCTGTGTTATAAGATTTTCTCCTCGCTAATAGTGTGCTATGATTTCAGAAATGCCGCCAAAGGGAAAAGCCACAGCTGCCCAGAAGGGCAAGACTGCGATGAAAAGGAGGGTAGAAAGAGAGCTGCTAACGAATGTAGAAGAGGGCGAGTCACATAATGAGGCCCCATCTAATACTTCTCCCACTCCACCTATTATAGAAGAACAAGAAAGGGTATCAACTCCAGCTCCTATGCCTCCGGTTCCTCTACCGGCTATTTTTGGTCAACAAGTGACCGAGGCTATTCATCTTTTGACGCAGTTAGTTGCCGCTCAAGCACAGCGGTAGAATGCGGGTCCAAGTGATCGGGCAGCTAGTACCAGGGCCCGTGATTTCATAAGTTTGAATCCTCTGAAATTTTTTGGGTCAAAGCCTAGTGAAGACCCGCAAAGTATTATTGATGAAATGTTGAGGACGTTGAAGATTATTTATGCCTCCAAAACTGAATCTATGGAGTTGGCATCTTACAGACTCTGAGATGTGGCGGTATTATGGTATAATAATTGGATATCGTCAAGAAAAGAGAATGCACCTCCTCCCGTTTGGAAAGAATTTGTAGATGCTTTCATCCGCCACTATTTGCCACCCGAGGTCCGCCGTGCTAGAGCGGATAGATTATTAAATCTAAAACAAGAAAATATGAGTGCCCGGGAGTATAGCCTTCAATTTAATTCCTTGGCTAGATATGCCCCGACTATGGTGGCCGACATGGGAGATAGGGTACACAGGTTCATGACTGGCTTAGGGCCATATTCGTTTAAGGATTGTTTGACGGCTTCGCTGCAAGATGGGATGGTTATTTCCCGAATTCAAGACCATGCCTAGAATTTAGAAGGACAACAACATCCGCAAAGGGGTGATCGTGATACCAATAGAAGGCAAAGCAAGAAGGCCAGATCTATGGGGGCAGGTAGTGATTTCAGAGGGGGATCGAGGCAGACATATCCTAGACATTCAGGCCAGTCGGCGACTAGTGCACCTCCACGATTTGCAGATAGGAGATTTGATCGCTCCTTTCCTTCAGACAGGGTAAGACTTCGAGAGCTTCAGGTTCTCAGTTTGGGGGTGATCATAGTCAGAGGAGACCAGCAGTGTCATGATGTAGTCAGTGTGGTAAATTACATTCAGGGCCATGTCGCTAGGGCAAAGATGCTTGCTATGTTTGTGGAAAGACTGGGCACTTGATGTGAGATTATCCCTCGAGGTATGGTAGAGGTGGGGTTTAGCCCACAGGATCAGCGGCTGGTTCTTCTTCAGTGCGCCCGGTAGGGCAGGCTCCCTAGATTCCAGCAGGTCGAGGTAGAGGCAGAGAGGGAGCATCTACGTTAGGTGACACTCAGCCCCGTATGTATGCTTTAGCAGGACGACAGGATCTTGAGTCCTCCCCGGATGTGATTACAGGTACATTATCCGTATTTTCCCGTGATGTGTATGCATTGATAGATTCGGGTTCTACCCTATCTTATATTACTCCGTATGTTGCTGGTCGTATTAGGGTGAAACCCGAGCCAATTAAACCTTTTGTGGTATCTACTCTGGTTGGTGATCCCGTGATAGCTAGACAAGTGTATAAAAATTATGTAATTGTGATATGCGACCGCCAGACTAAAGCTGATTTAATTGAGCTGGAAATGTTAGATTTTGATGTGATTATAGGTATGGATTGGTTTGCCTCATGTTATGCTAATGTTGATTACCGAATAAAAGTAGTTCTATTTCAATTTTCGGGAGAGCCCGTGCTTGAATGGAAGGGTAATACAGCATCTCCAAGATGTAGGTTTATTTCCTACCTTAAGTCAAGGAAGATAATAGCTAAGGGATATATTTATCACTTAGTTCGAGTTCATGACACCAAAGCAAAGTCGCCAACTTTCCAATCCGTTTCGGTAGTGAATGAATTTCCGGATGTATTTTCAGATGAACTTCCATGCCGTCCTCCGGAAAGGGAGATTGATTTCGCTATTGATGTGTTGATGGTTTGAAATAGGAGAAGTACAACTAATAGGCCCTGAGTTGATTCAACAAGCAGTAGAGAAAGTCAAGGTGATCCGAGACCGATTATTAACAGCCCAAAGTCGCCCAAAATCTTATCCGAACAACCGCCGGCGAGACCTAGAATTTCAAGTTGATGATTGGGTATTCTTGAAGGTGTCACCGATGAAAGGTGTGATGATGTTTGGCAAGAAAGGAAAGTTAAGTCCTCGATACATTGGACCCTATAAGATTATCCACATGGTGGGTCAAGTATCTTATGAATTGGACTTGCCTCCAGAACTTGGATCAGTCCATCCAGTTTTCCTTGTTTCAATGCTCCACAAATGTGTTGGAGATCCTATTAGAATTGTCCCAATAGATGATGTTCAAGTGACCGAAAAGATAGCATATAAAGAAGTACCCATTGCCGTATTAAACAGGAAAATACGGAGACTTCGAAATAAGGAAGTGGCCTCAGTTAAAGTCTTATGGAAAAACAACAACCGAGATGAAATGACTTGGAAAACAGAAGAAAGTATGAAATCCAAATACCCACATCTATTTCAGCCCCCAGAAAAGATCCACGATGAGACACCAAGATTATGAGGTACGTAAGTTCTCTTTTCATGTATCTGGGTCGCGTGTGGCCAACTTATATTGTTATTATGCTGTGGCCCTGTGAGGCAATGTTATTATGGGCTGTTGTGACAGGATGGTAATGCCATATTACAGGGGAAACTTTGGCAAAATTTTCATAGAATTCCCGAGTACTTAACATTCGAGGACGAATGTTTCAAAAGGGGGGGAGAATGTTACACCCCGAAATTTTTTTGTTAACATACAGTAAGTAGACTAACGAAGGGAATGATGTATACGATGATTCGATAAGAAAGAAATACCATTTGAAGATTTTAAATAAGATTTCAAAGACATTTGAGGTAGGAGATGAAAGTTGTTAAGGAAAGCAAGGTATATTATAGGTGTCGGGCAGAAATTACGAGTATTGAATTAATGATGGCTTAATGATATTTTGGAGCAGAGTTATAATGTTTCCTATATTGTTAACGAGGTGTTAAACAAGTATCAAGGAGGACCCATGAGGATTTGAGATCAAACAAAGTGACGAGAACAAAATCGAAGAAAGGACAGATTATACGACCAATTATACGGTCCGTATAATGGTCCGCAGAATCATCACAGTGAAGGTCCCTCACTGATGGGATTATACGGTCACTTATACGGACCATATAAAATTATACGGACCATATAATGTGTCGTAGAATGAGTTGTTGAATGGGGTGATTTCACGGTCACTTATACGGACCGTATAATGTGCCATATTATTGACACAGAAATGGATGGTTGCTGAAGCAATTTCACAGTCACTTATAAGGACCGTATAAATTTATACGGACCGTATAAGTGTCCGTATAATGATGTCGGGATAGATTTTTAATTTATAAAAGAATATCCCAAGTTCATTTATTTCATTTCATTTTTCTTCTCCACAACTCAAGAATTCTCTAGAACCTTCCACACACTCCATATACAAGAACTCATAAGAAATTGATGATCAACTTCATCAAATCAACAAAACTAAGTGGAACTAGGGTTTTGCTTAAGTGAAGTATTTCCACTCAAAGCTCATTCCCACACTATCAAAGGCAGGTTTTATGGTATTTACATGTTATTTAAGGTGTTGAAAAGTTGAAACACTTGGATTGTGGAAGGGTATAGGAAATGGGTCATGAAAGTGGGAATAGTGTAAATTTTGAGTATTAGTTTGGAATGAATCATGAATACTGATATGTTGTGATTGTAATTACGTTATGAATGATGTCAAGAGCATGATAGAAACATTAGATGAGAATGAATGTAATGTTGTACTATGATGATGATTATGGATGACCGTGAGAGGAAATTGTGAGGATTGGATAATGATGAATTTGATAAAACTTATTGATGATGATATTACGAATGTTGTTATTGAAGTTTGGGAGTTGATATATGATATGGAGAAAGTAGTATAAATAAAGGAGACACTGCTCAAACTTCTCTAGCTTAGTTCAAACGCGCTTATGTTATCGATTATCTAATATGAGTATGAATTTTGTTGAAGGTAGAAATGCGAGCAACGAATAAGAACGATCAAATGATAGAATAGCTAAACGAAAGTGGTATGTAAGGCTAATCCTTTCCTTCTAAGGCATGAATCTTCTGAATTTTCCACAATCTTTCTAAATAACGGAAATTATGAGTCCATGACTATAAGAAGCCACCTACGCACATGATAAAGAAAGGAGATACAATACGAGCATGATAATGATGATGATAAAATATAAGTATGAAGAATCCTAGAGTAATATAAGATGTCCATGAAGCTAATGATCCTAAGTATAGTTTCATTGATGATTTTCCTTGTGTACACTCACCTTAAAATGCTAGTTCCTCCAAGGTGAGGCATGACGATTATGATCACTCCATAATGTAGTCGGGGGTTCACGACCTTATGTCACCTTGACATAGCCATGGTTACCTCCAAGTTCTAATGTAGGATTAATGATGAATGTATGAGTAAATTAAGCTATGATAAGATTATGATATGCCTATGAGATGTGTCATAATGATTAGTTTATGATTGATTATATGACTATACGATTCCACCGCGCCTAGTTGGCCGGGCATGTCACCACGAATGCGGGCTGCATACGATTCCACAGTGCCTAAATGGCCGGGCATGTCACCTCTAAGGTGGGCTGCTATGTTTACACCGAGCCTAGAGGGCCGGGCATGATCACCACTAGTGGGCGGCATATGATGGTTACCCGGACGAGGGTTAACTGTCACGACCCAACTAGGGGCCGTGACGAGTACCCGATACTTGTACCGAGTACCCCTTAGCTATCCTGTATAAACAGTGCCATATTTTTTTTTTGCACATTAACATTAGCGGTAAACTTTCTAGTATCGCGTTACACCGGAATGCGAACCATTCAGAATACAATACACTAAACTGTACATAGCTGACTGTGTATATCTGTCTATGAGCCTCTAGACATAGTACATTTATACAGAGAAAGGGCCGAGTACTGTCGCGCCCGAAAATACATACACAAAATAGTACCAATGATATGAGGCTCCAGAACGACTGGAGCGCTGCCCAATGCTGCAGATAGAGCCCGAGAAACCCGGTCCGTATACCTGCTGACCTGCGCGGCATGAACGCAGCGTCCACAAGAATGGACGTCAGTACGAATAATGTACCGAGTATGTAAGGCATGGAAAACAATGCAAGCAGTAACATAGAGTGCGATCAATAATAATATCACGGAGCCATAGGGCGTATAACGAGGCAAGAACGTAACCTGTACATAGGGAGGCCCCTTTTCAGGCTGGCTATCGTATAGGCTTGCCTTTTCGTCTTTGAAACATTTCTTTTCATAGGCATAGGAGTCAACATTTTTATATTACTTATCCTCGTGTACAGAAAACAGTACATTTCAGTAACGGTATCTTTTGCTCACATTTACAGACGCCGAATACAATCGGCTCTCCCAACCCCCTCGGTGTCCCTTATTCATGTATACAGAAAACAGTACAATTCAGTAGACAGTATCTTTCATTTACATTTACAGACGTCGAATACAATCGGCTCTCCCAACCCCCTCCCCAACGATGACCCAACATAGTACATCACATATGTATCACACATAATATATATATATATACAGACGCCGCGTACGGCTCATCCCATATCCCGCGTCCGGGCATCCCGCGTCCAGGATGGAATCCAGCTGAATCACGTGGTGATATAACAGTGGCCCTTCCCTTTTTCCCCACATACACATACATATACATTTACTCATCTTTTATGCATATACATGTCTTATATACATTTACTTTACCATATATATATACATACCCATACACGTATACCCGTTTTATGTACCTATATCATATAAGCACACAAGAGAGCCAAGGAAAATCATGTATCCATCGGAGTGACATAAGGTCGGAGACCTCCGATTACATTACGGAATGCTAGTGATAGCTTTGTCTCACCTTGAAGGAACAAGTATTTTAAGGCGAGACTATCAACGGAGAATAGTGTTACAGTAACCGAAAATGAAATCTTAAGCATTTTAGATGACAGTCATAGGTTTTGGAATCTTAGAAAATAAAGTTATAACTAGAAAATATAAATATGATTCAAAAATTAGTTTATCGCTTTCATGTTTATATTAGGTACTTGGCTTAGCCGTAGAGTCGTTCCGGTCGTACTTATCATAGCTACATTCTCTTGTCCGACATTGTCATTATCATTATCATCATAGAAACACTCCCGCTGGAGTAGTCATAGTACTTATCACTTGGTGACGAAATCGGGATCAAAGGCCCCCTTTTGATTCACTTCAAGTACGTTAACCAAGATTATAGGGAAATCCGAGAGTAACGGGCCCACCTCGGGCCGGACGAGGTAGCGTATACAATTTACCCATATTACGTGTCATAGCGTTACTTGTATGGGTCTTAGGGTGATCGGGTCCCACTTAGGAAAGTTATAGGGGTCTAGAAGGTCTTTTCATCATTTTGCACACTTTCTACTTCGATTCAATTGAACGAAAAGTTGAAAACTTTAGGTGCGGATTCCGGGGATTAGGGTTGTCCCCGAGGTTCGTACCCGACTTATTATATCTAAGACATGCCATAGAAAGAAGGGTGAAGCCTTACATACCTCTTTCCGCTCCTTTAGCTATTCCAAATTCGCGTGGCAATCTCGTCAAAATCTGCTAATTGGTCATTTTTACCAAAACTTTCATTAGTATACTTTGAGTTAGAATCTTGAGGAAACACTTGGCTACCGAAATTTCGGCAGCATTTCCTCTGTAAATACACCATCCTCGATATTCAACATGGCCAAATTCTCATCAAACACAATCCGGGAATTTAAACACGGCCAAACTATTAACATAATCAACAATCATCCTAGCAATTCACATATTCAACTCACGATACATTATATCAATTTACCACTTTCTTCAACACTTTCCAACTCCCATAAAGTCAATAACAACCTTATATATATACATTCCAACAACATCATTCTAATATCATGACATTTCATACATGCAAGAATATAACATTCGATTCACATAACCTTCCGAAACGAACTTCCAACTACTAATATGTTACTAAGTTCATTATGCTTCCACTTGTAATATAAGCTCCCACATACATGTACACTACAATTTCTCCAACTCATTAAATTTCCATTTTCTACATATCATTCACAACCAAACACTAGACAACATGATTCCTACACATACATATATATATATGCTACCTCACGGCCAACATGCTACATTTATTTCCTCCATGAATTTCATTCATCTTAGCATACTACAACACATATAAACCTTCATAACACACAAAACAAGATTAAAACTCACCTTTCTTCTTCAACTCCTCAACTTGCCTAAAGTGGTAGATAGGGAAAACGATCAATCCAACGCTTCTAACAACACTCCCACGTTAACAAGCACCTTTCAATTAGCAAGTTTGCACCAAGAAATTATTTTTTTGATGGCTCCAATTTGATCTTGAATTTCCAAGGGTTGGCCGAACCCTCCTTCTTTTCTTTCTTCTATTCTTTTGTTTTTGTTCTTATCCTTTTTCTTGTCTTGAATTGGTAGATAATACAAATATATATCCATATATATCCCATGCATGTGAGGGGCACATGCCCCTCTCTAGAAAACTCCCCAATTTTCTTGATTTTTCTTCCCTTTTTTTTTTGGATTGTTTTATTTGGTCAAAGAAGACCAAATGTTTTTATTGATACACTTTGGCCCCCAAAGCAATGTGGGCATATACTTATGCCACACAACCAACATGGAAATTTTTTATAAACTTTCGAAACTTTTGTGAAATTCCCATTTTGCCCCTCGACTCTTCTCATTATTACTACAAGTCATTTTGTGAATTCCCCTTTATGCTCTTAACCATTCTCATTGTCTTCACTTCTAAATTTTTTTTCATAAACAACTCATGTGTCAAACACATAAAATATTGCTATGCTTGTTGTCTCCCCGCGATTGTCTTGAATTGTCCGATCGCACAAAACGCGGGATATAACATCCTCCCCCCCTTTAGAACATTCGTGCTCGAATGTTGAACTGGCCTCATAGCGTAGTATATTATTTCGGGGAGGTCTCCTTTGTGGATGCCTCATGTCACTTAGCATGTCCATCTTAGAAGCTTAGGTTGCCCTCTTGCGATCTTTACAGTTGTGCTTCTTTCTTGTAGCGTCTGCTGCGTCTATCCCCTCACTAGACATGTTCCCGTACATCGCCACATTAGGAATTCCTTGCCTTAGTCAGTGTGGACTCAATATTGGTCCCACCCTGCGACATCTGTACTTTTCTCCTTCGTTCCCAAGGCTTTCTGTTGTCATGGCTTTTCTTTTTCTGTTAGTTTAATCCGTCTCGGCCTATATGGCTCGTATGGGGTTTCTCACCTCTTTCCACACCCCAATTTACTCTGGGCTGCCTACTTTTACACTCATCTCTTGTTTTCGCATTTACAAAATTTTTAGCATATTTCCCAGGGGGTCACCCATCATGGGATTACTCCCACCTGAGCACGCTTAACCTTGAAGCTTTAATGCATTTCGATGTCTCGGTGTCAATATTTTTACTTCCGCTTCCTCGTACTACTTATGCCGCATAATATGGAACGAGTTGGGGTCTCGGCAGTTTTCGAAACGTCCGCGTAACACGTCTTTTCCTTTATTTACAGTTCTAACCTTCGCAATTTTCGGGTGTTCGCCTTTTACCTATGCGTATAGCCACTTTCCGTCCAAATTTCCAAATTCTCAATGTGTTCAGTAATACATAGGACAGTGTAGGGAAAAAAATAAATTTCGAATTAATTAACACACGTCTATCACAGAGGATACTGAAAAAGTACCTGTGGCCGCGTCTACGGAAGGCTCAGGGTCCTGTCGTCCTGTCAGTGCATATAGGCGGTGCGGAGGACCGGCTGAACTAGGTGCTCCTCCTCTACCTCGGCCGCGGCCTGCTGGAGCCTGAGAAGTCTGTCCACGAGGGCGCACGGTCGACGACGAACCGATCGCTGATCCGGCTGGCTGAGTTTGGCCTCCTCCATCCTTTAGTGGGCAATCACGTACAAAATGGCCAGTCCGACCACAGGCAAAACAACCACCGGTGTCTAGGTAGCACTGCCCAGAGTGTGGCTTGCCACACCGAGCACATCGTGGTGGGGGAAGCCCTGTCCTGCTAGAATCGGCTCTGTACTGGAGTCTTGAAGCCTTAGAGCCTTGTCCTGTTCCTGAATTGGTAGGTCGGTCAAATCCCCATTCCGCAAATCGAGGAGGTGCACTAGCCGCTGGTTGGCCCGAATACCCAGATTGCTCTTGTGCCTGCCCCCCTCTATACTCGCTCCTACCCCTGGAAAATCTGCCTCTTTTTCTGGAACCCCTATCTGGATAGCTCTCCTCTCTCCGTGTTTGATACTGCTCTTCTAGATTTTGGGCGTGGGCCTGGATGCGGGTAATAGTCATCCCGTCTTGGAGTGAGGCCGTCAAACACTCCTTAACCAAATGTGGCCCTAGCCCACTTACAAACCGGTGCACATGGTCTCCCCTATCGGCTATCAGGGCGGGGGCATACCTGGCTAGCGAGTTGAAACGAAGACTGTATTCCCGAACGCTCATATTTCCCTATCTCAGGTTCAAGAACATATTGGCTCGAGCCTGTCGAACCTCTGGCGGTAGGAAGTGTCGTAGGAAAGCCTCAGTGAACTCCTGCCAAACCGGAGGGGGTGCATTTGCTCCCCTCGATGATATCCAGTTACCGTACCACAGAACTGCCACATCCCGCAGCCTGTATGAAGCCAACTCTACGGACTCCGTATCCGAAGCATGTATGATCCTCAGAGTCCTCAGCATCTCGTCTATAAAACCCTGCGGGTCCTCCTCTGGCTTCGATCCATAGAACTCTGGCGGCTTCAGGGTAATAAAGTCTCGGGCCCTTGCGCTTACCGCCCTGTCGCCTGTGTCCACATCTTGCCGCTGAGCTTGTGCGGCGACTAGCTGGGTCAATAACTGGATGGCCTCTGCCATCTGCTGGCCTGGAGCTGCTGGCGGTGGAACTGGAGGTGCGGGGGCTGGAGCTGGAGCTTTTCCCTGCTCTGCCGGTGCAGGGGGTGCAGGAACAGTCTGAGGCGGAGCTTCATTGTGAGATTCTTCTTCGTCTAGCTCCTGTTCAACTCTGCGGGCTGCCACCCCCTTGGCTTTCTCGGCCGTCGTAGCCTTTCTCTTCGGCGGCATTACTGAAACCATAACATCGGTTTTAGAAAAGGAGCATGGAAGCCTGGTAACATAGCTCTATCGCACGATTTCAGAATACAAAGAAGGTCACATTTCCTAAATGCCCCGTAGCCTCCTGTCTATAAGTATGGCGCGCTACACACCCATAGACAAGACTCTACTGGACACGACTCGTAGACAAACCCTAGGACCGAACTGCTCTGATACCACTTCTGTCACGACCCAACTAGGGGCCGTGACGAGTACCCGATACTTGTACCGAGTACCCCTTAGCTATCCTGTATAAACAGTGCCATATTTTTTTTTTTTGCACATTAACATTAGCGGTAAACTTTCTAGTATCGCGTTACACCGGAATGCGAACCATTCAGAATACAATACACTAAACTGTACATAGCTGACTGTGTATATCTGTCTACGAGCCTCTAGACATAGTACATTTATACAGAGAAAGGGCCGAGTACTATCGCGCCCGAAAATACATACACAAAATAGTACCAATGATATGAGGCTCCAGAACGACTGGAGCGCTGCCCAATGCTGCAGATAGAGCCCGAGAAACCCGGTCCGTATACCTGCTGACCTGCGCGGCATGAACGCAGCGTCCACAAGAAGGGACGCCAGTACGAATAATGTACCGAGTATGTAAGGCATGGAAAACAATGCAAGCAGTAACATAGAGTGCGATCAATAATAATATCACGGAGCCATAGGGCGTATAACGAGGCAAGAACGTAACCTGTACATAGGGAGGCCCCTTTTCAGGCTGGCTATCGAATAGGCTTGCCTTTTCGTCTTTGAAACATTTCTTTTCATAGGCATAGGAGTCAACATTTTTATATTACTTATCCTCGTGTACAGAAAACAGTACATTTCAGTAACGGTATCTTTTGCTCACATTTACAGACGCCGAATACAATCGGCTCTCCCAACCCCCTCGGTGTCCCTTATTCATGTATACAGAAAACAGTACAATTCAGTAGACAGTATCTTTAATTTACATTTACAGACACCGAATAAAATCGGCTCTCCCAACCCCCTCCCAAATGATGACCCAACATAGTACATCACATATGTATCACACATAATATATATATATACAGACGCCGCGTACAGCTCATCCCATATCCCGCGTCCGGGCATCCCGCGTCCAGGATGGAATCCAGCTGAATCACGTGGTGATATAACAGTGGCCCTTCCCTTTTTCCCCACATACACATACATATACATTTACTCATCTTTTATGCATATACATGTCTTATATACATTTACTTTACCATATATATATACATACCCATACACGTATACCCGTTTTATGTACCTATATCATATAAGCACACAAGAGAGCCAAGGAAAATCATGTATCCATCGGAGTGACATAAGGTCGGAGACCTCCGATTACATTACGGAATGCTAGTGATAGCTTTGTCTCACCTTGAAGGAACAAGTATTTTAAGGCGAGACTATCAACGGAGAATAGTGTTACAGTAACCGAAAATGAAATCTTAAGCATTTTAGATGACAGTCATAGGTTTTGTAATCTTAGAAAATAAAGTTATAACTAGAAAATATAAATATGATTCAAAAATTAGTTTATCGCTTTCATGTTTATATTAGGTACTTGGCTTAGCCGTAGAGTCGTTCCGGTCGTACTTATCATAGCTACATTCTCTTGTCCGACATTGTCATTATCATTATCATCATAGAAACACTCCCGCTGGAGTAGTCATAGTACTTATCACTTGGTGACGAAATCGGGATCAAAGGCCCCCTTTTGATTCACTTCAAGTACGTTAACCAAGATTATAGGGAAATCTGAGAGTAACGGGCCCACCTCGGGCCAGACGACGTAGCGTATACAATTTACCCATATTACGTGTCATAGCATTACTTGTATGGGTCTTAGGGTGATCGGGTCCCACTTAGGAAAGTTATAGGGGTCTAGAAGGTCTTTTCATCATTTTGCACACTTTCTACTTCAATTCAATTGAACGAGAAGTTGAAAACTTTAGGTGCGGATTCTGGGGATTAGGGTTGTCCCCGAGGTTCGTACCCGACTTATTATATCTAAGACATGCCATAGAAAGAAGGGTGAAGCCTTACATACCTCTTTCCGCTCCTTTAGCTATTCCATATTCGCGTGGCAATCTCGTCAAAATCTGCGAATTGGTCATTTTTACCAAAACTTTCATTAGTATACTTTGAGTTAGAATCTTTAGGCAACACTTGGCTACCGAAATTTCGGCATCATTTCCTCTGTAAATACACCATCCTCGATATTCAACATGGCCAAATTCTCATCAAACACAATCCGGGAATTTAAACCCGGCCAAACTATTAACATAATCAACAATCATCCTAGCAATTCACATATTAAACTCACGATACATTATATCAATTTACCACTTTCTTCAACACTTTCCAACTCCCATAAAGTCAATAACAACCTTATATATATACATTCCAACAACATCATTCTAATATCATGTCATTTCATGCATGCAAGAACATAACATTCGATTCACATAACCTTCCGAAACGAACTTCCAACTACTAATATGTTACTAAGTTCATTATGCTTCCACTTGTAATATAAGCTCCCACATACATGTACACTACAATTTCTCCAACTCATTAAATTTCCATTTTCTACATATCATTCACAACCAAACACTAGACAACATGATTCCTACACATACATATATATATATGCTACCTTACGGCCAACATGCTACATTTATTTCCTTCATGAATTTCATTCATCTTAGCATACTACAACACATATAAACCTTCATAACACACAAAACAAGATTAAAACTCACCTTTCTTCTTCAATTCCTCAACTTGCCTAAAGTGGTAGATAGGGAAAACGATCAATCCAACGCTTCTAACAACACTCCCACGTTAACAAGCACCTTTCAATTAGCAAGTTTGCACCAAGAAATTATTTTTTTGATGGCTCCAATTTGATCTTGAATTTCCAAGGGTTGGCCGAACCCTCCTTCTTTTCATTCTTCTATTCTTTTGTTTTTGTTCTTATCCTTTTTCTTGTCTTGAATTGGAAGATAATACAAATATATATCCATATATATCCCATGCATGTGAGGGGCACATGCCCCTCTCTAGAAAACTCCCCAATTTTCTTGATTCTTCTTCCCTTTTTTTTTTGGATTGTTTTATTTGGTCAAAGAAGACCAAATGTTTTTATTGATACACTTTGGCCCCCAAAGCAATGTGGGCATATACTTATGCCACACAACAAACATGGAATTTTTTTATAAACTTTCAAAACTTTTGTGAAATTCCCATTTTGCCCCTCGACTCTTCTCATTATTACCACAAGTCATTTTGTGAATTCCCCTTTATGCTCTTAACCATTCTCATTGTCTTCACTTCTAAATTTTTTTTCATAAACAACTCATGTGTCAAACACATAAAATATTTCTATGCTTGTTGTCTCCCCGCGATTTTCTTGAATTGTCCGATCGCACAAAACGCGGGACATAACATTAACGATGATGATTTATATGATACGATGATGTATGCGCTATGATGATACATGTACTATAATTATATATATGATATATGTATGAAATGTATCCACCCTTAAGAGTTACGCAGGTTTTATCTTCACCTTATGACTTATGATTTCTCTATCATGTTCATTTCATTCATGCCTTACATACTCAGTACAATGTTCGTACTGACATCCGTTTTATTTGGACGCTGTGTTCATGCCTACATGTAGACAGGGAGGTGATCCAGACTTGTAGAAGTTATCAGCAGATTTATTGGAGCACTCCATTACTCCGGAGGTGCTATTTGGTTGATTCTTTTGTGTGTATATATATATATATATATATATATATATATATATATATATATATATATATATATATATATATATATGTATATATGTATTTTGGGCACGACGAGGTCTTTTCCCGTCCGTATGTCTAGTACTCTAGTAGAGGCTCGTAGATACGCATGTGTGGGTAGTGTGGTCTCACGATGTTACTATTGTATCTAAAAGTAATTATGTTTCCAAATGAAATGGTTTTCCTATGATCGAGTATAAGTTAATCGGTATGATGAGTAATACTATGAGTGGTGCTCGGTCGTTAGCCCCGGGTACCCGTCATGGCCCCTAGTCGGGTCGTGACAATATTCTATCTTCTATATATCCCATGATCTTCTTACACCCCAAAAGCTGAAAGTTCATGATTCGTAAGAGTTTCTTATGAGCTAGAGAGAGATGAGATACGTCTTCATTCGTTCCACGGCAATGCATATATATAATGATGGTATAGCACATGGATCGGGCCGTTTGTTCAACACACACACACATATATATATATATATAGTGATGATATAATATGGGGATCGGGTTGCACGTTCCACAACATCTGTAATTATGTATATATGTATGTATGCGAATGCCAAAGAAAGTTAACATGCATGGTTATGCCTTTAGGGGCAGTCAGCACAGGTTATTTATCTACCCCGGTTTCTTTATTTCTTTATTATTGTCGGTATTATCATTCATGCCTTACATACTCAGTACTTTTTTCATACTGACGTCCTTTTTTTTAATGGATGTTGTGTTCATGCCCACAGGTCGACAGGGAGACGGCCCAGATTCCTAGGAGTTTTGTCAGCATATATACTGAGGCACTCTATTACTCCGGAGTTGCAGATTCTTGGTATATTCTTTTGTGTACATAATTGGGGAATGGCGGGGTCCTGTCCTGTCACGACCCAACCAGAGGGCCGCGATGGGCACCTGGTGCTAACCCACACGGGCACCTCTTATCATACTTTGACATTTACATCTAGCTGAGCCACATAGCTAAATCATACTTTTTATCCATCAATCATACTAATCCCATTGGACAACAATACATTTATATCATCATTAGCAACTATGCCCACATCAATGTACATAAGCCGACGAGGCTAACAGAATGACATCCAAAATATAGGTCGACAAGGCCAAACACATCTAACCATATACACATGTCTACGAGCCTCTAAGGAGAGTATGCCATATCATATAGGCGAGACAGGACCCCGCTATGCCCATAAAAATGTACATAAAAGAATAAATACCAAAAACTATAGCTCCGAATGAAATGGAGCTCCGCTATGTAGTCCATGAGTAATAAGGCTATGGATCAAGTCTGTCTCCCTGGCCACCTGCGGGCATGACGCAGCGTCGACAAACAAAAGGACGTCAGTACGAAGAATGTACTGAGTATGTAAAGCATGATCAATATCATTATGAAAGCATAATAGACAACATAAGAGATAGCATATGATGGGAGATAGTAGTATCATCGTCATAAGCACTTACTTGCCTTTCATAGGGACTTTCCATTTCTAATGCGTGATTGTGTACATACATCCATATCCGTATCCGTATTCATATTCGTACTCATTTACATTTTCATATTCATATCATATTCATAGACATATCATTTACATAGCATACCCGACCACGAAGGTTCGGTGTCTCGGGTACCCGACCATGGCTAAGCTCGGTGATTATACATACCTGGCCATACCAAGGCTCAGGGTTACACATGCCTGGCCCTACCAAGGCTCAGGGTTGTCCGTACCCAACTGCAGTGGGGCGCGCGCATCACACATATATATATATATATTTATATTCTACCCGGCCATATAAGCTCGGAGTTTTATAATAGCCATACATAGGCACATATACATAAAAGCTCATAAGAATCTTTAGCATCATTACTATCGTCGTTCATTACATCTATCCTTATAGGATTACTCATTGTATGAGGAATTTAGTACAATCGTAACGTATCAAGAATTATGAGCTTAGTAGCTTTTGAAGGTAGCATCATTTGGAGGACATCATTGGCTTATAAAAGATTAGATATTTGGCCAAAGACCATGCCTTATTAAAGAAGAGTTAGCCTTACAAACCTTTCCGTTCAATTATTCTGTCACTTGCACGTTCTCCTTCGATGCTCACGTTTCTACCTTCATTAGAGTTATACTATCATTAGAAAATTGATAGCTAGCATACATGACTAAAGCTAGAGAAAATTGCACACCATCTCCTTTATTTATACGACTTCCTCCATACCATGTTTCAACTCCCAAACATCAATAACATCGTTCACAATATCATAACAATAATCTTTATTCACATACATTATCCTCACTTCTCAACTCACTTCCAATCATCCATACCCATGGTCATAGCACACAATTATGTTAATTCATACACAATGTCTATCCCATGTTCTTAACATCATTATAACATAACAATAATCACAACACATCAAGAATCATGACTCAATCCAAGATATTACTCAAAATGACACTATTCCCATATTCATGACCCATTTTTCTATGTCCTTTGACAATCCAAATGTTTCAACTTTAAAATACCTTAAACAACATGGAAATACCATAAAACTTACCTTAGATGGTGTTGGAATGAACCTTGGGTGAAAACACCTCACTTGAGTAAAACCCTAGTTTCACCTTCACTTGGATTCTTTGTCTTGGATGAACTTTAATGGGTTTCTTACACTTGATTCACTTAGTTTTATGTTTTTGATCACTAATATCTGTTGAATTCTTGTGGGAGAAGGGTAGAGAGATGTTCTAGAGAGAAGGGGAGTGAAGGGAAATGAAATGAAATAAGACTTGGACTCGTATTTAAAATACTCAAATCTGTCCCGACCCATTTCTACGGACCAGCATACGGTCTGTATAAACTATACTGACCGTATGTCTGGCCGTAGATTTGGTCCAGAGAGGGATGCTAATCTGGGCTGATTATACGGCCAAAAATACGGCCAGTATGTTGGGCCGTATAATGCCCAGTTCTTCCGAACTCGTTCTCATCGACTCGTTTGATCTACAATCCTTATGGAACCTTCTAACACTTGTTTATCACCTCATTAACAATCTAAGGGATATTATAACTCATCTCCAAAGTAGCATTAAATCATCATTAACCTGTTACTCGAAATTCCTTTTCGATACCTATCGTATGCCTTGCCTTCTCTTTGTAAACTTTCTTCTCTTACCACGAATGTCTTTGAAATCTTAATTAGGGTCATCAAACATCATTCCTTACTTATTGAAATACCGTATACTTCGTGCTCTTCATTAGTCTACTCACTGTGCATCAACGGAAATTTTTTTGAGGTGTAACATTCTTCCCCCCTTAAGAACATTCGTCCTCGAATGTTCGGTTCTTTGGGATTCTATAAAAAATTTGCCAGAGTTTCCCCTGTAATATGGCACTACCACCTATCACAACAGCCTGTAATAACAATGCCTCACTGGGCCACAACGTAATAGCAATAGAGTTTGGCCACACACGACCCAAATGCATAAAAAGAAAACATACATACCTTATGATCTTGATATCTCATCTTGGATCTCTTTCGGGGGATGAAATAAGTGTGGGTACTTAGATTTCATATTTTCTTCCGCTTCCCATGTCATTTCTTCTCGGTTATTATTTCTCCACAAAACCTTAACTCAGGCCACTTCTTTGTTTCTAAGCCTCCGTACTTGCCTATCTAATATGGCAATGGGTACCTCTTCACAAGTCAACCTTTCTGTCACTTGAACATCATTTACTGCCACGATCCTAGTAGGATCTCCGACACTTTTACAAAGCATCGAGACATGGAAAACAGGGTGAACTGACTCTAAATCAGTAGGTAGATCTAACTCATAGGAAACTTTGCCTACTTTCCGCATAATCTCATAAGGCCCAATGTACCGGGTACTAAGCTTCCCCTTTTTTGCCAAATCTCATTACACCCTTCATTGGTGACACTTTTAAGAATACCCAATCTTTTACTTGGAACTCTAAGTCCCTTCGACGATTATCCGCACAGGACTTTCGACGACTTTGGGCTGCTAACAACCGATCTTGTATGAGTGTAACTTTCTCTATGGCTTGCTGGACCAAGTCTGGCCCTATCAATTTAGTCTCTCCTAGCTCGAACCACCCAATTGGGGATTTACACTTTCGCCCATATAAAGCCTCATATGGTGCCATTTGAATGCTAGAATGATAATCATTATTATAAGAAAATTCAATGAGGGGTAAGTGATCATCCCAATTTCCTCCAAAATCTATCATACATGCCCGTAACATATCCTCAAGTGTCTGAATGGTACGTTTAGCTTGTCCATCAGTCTGCGGGTGAAATGTCGTGCTAAGGCTCACTTGAGTCCCCAAACCTCTTGGAAGGACTTCCAAAAATTAGCTGTAAACCGAGTTCCTCTATCTGAGATAACAGATACTGGAACACCATGGAGTCACACTATCTCTTTAACATAAAGCTTTGCATAATCTTCTACCACATATGTGGTTCTGACTGGTAAGAAATGAGCTGACTTCGTGAGTCCATCCACAATCACCCATATAGAGTCATATTTACGTTAAGAAAGGGGAAGCCTATAATGAAGTCCATGTTAATTACTTCCCACTTCCAAGTTGGAATTTCTATAGCTTGCAACAATCTACCCGGCTTTTGGTGCTCGATTTTCACTTGTTGACAGTTGGGACATTGAGCTACGAATTGTGCTATATCTTTCTTTATCCCATTCCACCAATATATAGTCTAAATATCATGGTACATTTTCGTTGCTCCTGGGTGGATAGAATAACGTGAGCAATGGGCTTCTCTTAATATTTGGTGGCGTAATCCTGCCACATCAGGAATACATACTCTGCCTCAACATCAGAGCACTCCGTCTCCTGCAATCTGGAATGATGACTTCTCCTTCTGAGGGAGTGTATCTCTGTAATGCATAGCATGGGATCTTCGTATTGTCGCTCTTTCACTTCCACTACTAGTGACGAGACTGCTGAATTCTGAATGGTAGTTCCCCTGCTACCTGAGTCCAATACGCGAACTCCTAGACCAGCTAACTGCTAGAGCTCACGAGCCATTTCTCTTTTCTCTGGTCGTACGTCACACAAACTTCCCATGGATCTACGGCTAAGAGCATCAGCCACAACATTTTCCTTTGTAGGGTGATATAGGATATCAACATCATAATCTTTTAACAATTCCAACCATCATCGTTGCCGCGAATTCAACTCTTTCTACTTGAAGATTTACTGAAGGCTCTTATGATCTGTATAAATAACCACATGAACACCATACAAGTAATGTCTCCACATATTTAATGCATGAATCACTGCAGCCAAATCTAGATCATGGGTTGGATAATTTTTCTCATGTTTTCGTAATTGCCTTGAAGCATACGCAATCACCTTACCATGTTGCATCCACACACAGCCTAGCCGAACACCTGAAACATCGTAATAAACAACATAACCTTCCAATCTCTCTGGAAGTGTCAAGACTGGGGCAGAAGTCAATCTATCTTTTAGCACTTGAAAACTACGTTCACAAGCATTTGTCCATTGAAACTTAGCTGATTTCGGGGTCAGCTTTGTTAGTGGTGCAGAAATAGAAGAAAAGCCTTCTACGAATCTCCGGTAATAGCCTGCTAAGCCCAGAAAACTATGAACCTCCGTAGGTGTTGTGGGCCTTGGCCAAGTCTTCACGGCCTCAATCTTTTGGCTATCTACCCGAATACCATTAGTTGCAACAATGTGCCCCAGAAATGTCATTGAGTTCAACCAGAACTCACATTTAGAAAATTTGGCGAATAACTCTCGGGTTTGAATAACTCTAAGGACAGTACGCAAATGATCCGCTTGTTCTGCCTCGGATCTAGAATACACCAAGATATCGTCGATGAATACACCAAGATATCGTCGATGAATACAATCACAAATAGATCTAAGAAGGGCCTGAACACATTGTTCATCAAATCAATAAATACTGCCGGTGCATTAGTTAGCACAAATGACATCATCCGAAACTCAAAATGGTCATATCTTGTTCTAAAGGCTGCCTTAGGCATATCTTTCGCCATAACTCTCACTTGGTGATACCCGAACCTCAAATCTATCTTTGAAAACTATTTGGAACCTTGTCATTGGTCAAAGAAGTCATCAATCCCCGGAAGAGGGTACTTATTCATAATCATCACCTTATTCAATTGCCGATAGTCAATGCACATTCTCAAGGAGCTATCTTTCTTTCGGACAAACAACACTGGTGCTCCCTACGGGGATGAACTAGGCCTAATGTCACGACCCAACCCCGTGGGCCGCGACCAGTGCCCGAGCTGGGCACCTATACGTACCCGATACCCCAAATTAGCATATTAACAGAATAATAATATAATAATAATATTAGTGGTCGCTACAGAATTTAGCAGAAAAACAGACTTGGCACACATAGGCCGATAAGGCCATCACAGAACAGAATATCCCAAACATATGTACAGAACCCACACAGATGTATCCACAGACCTCTACAGAACATATCATAATCATAAGACGGGACAGGGCCCCGTCATACCCTGAACAAAGTACATATCCAGATAGCAGTGACAGACTGTACCAAAAGATGGGCTCTGTAGAAGAGAGCGCCCCAAATAGCAGAAATAGGATCCTAAACGTGTGGATCAGCGAACCTGTCGTCAGTACCTGCGCGGCATGAAAACGCAGCCCCCGAAGAAAGGGGGTCAGTACGAAATATGTACTGAATGTGTAAAGCAGAATCACAGAAGTCAAATCATAATGATTACAGAAAATGGGTACAAAATCCAGAGTGTCAAATGCATATTTCCAAATCAGACAGAATGTGTACAGAAACATATGTCATATCATATCCGATCCCTGCCACGGGACTCGGCAGACAGAACGTGGTCACCCTCCCGACACTGGTGCCACAATACAGAGGAATCAGAAAAGGGGGCGTGGCCCCGTATCATAAAATGTCATATCAGAATGGCCATAACAGATCAGATCAGAATAGGCGGACATGGCACATCATACTCCACAGACCCATGTACGCGTATACCTACCCCCTCACATCGGGGCGCGGCGAACAATGCAGAGAATTGCGCTTGACAACATATCCTGGCCCGGGCTCAGTGTGGGAAACATTGGGACATCCACGAATGGAGTAGTGAGAGACTAATGCAATTTAAAAATATCATAAATGTTTTCAAAGACTCGATGAAGCGTATCAAAGACAAACCAATCCAATGGAGTCGGACGGAATCATAATAAATGTATTTCGGATATCATAATAAATTACAGAAGTATAACTTTCCCGAAGTCATTCCGAGTGTCAAAATAATTTATAATATTTAACAGAATATTTAAAATAATATTCGTTAAGCGATTAGTAGGGTAATTAAAACATTTCTTTCAAAAATCGCTTAAAAAGGAAGCTTTAACACATTAGGGGCAAAACCGTAAATAGTGGGCCCGCCTCAGAACAAATAAGGCGGCGGGCTCAAATTGTGCCCTCTAAACATATAATATCATCTACGAAGGTTATACAGACATTCTATGACTTTCTGAGTAACTTAGAGCACAATTGCATAATTTCAGAAAAAAAAAAGCGTATCAAAATGGTTCAATTCTACTGAAGGAAAAACTGAAATTTTGTCTTGCGGATTCCGAGGGCCAAGAGGTCCTTCGAGGCCCGGATCCGACCCTAATACACTAAGGGCATGCCAAGGGAAGAATTGGGTTTACTTTACATACCTTTCACGCTCCTTAAGCCTTTCCAATCTCACTTCCCGTTTCGTCGAAAAACTGCAATTGGTCAAGTTTACCAATTGTATTTCAACTTTAAGCATATTTGGCTACCGAAATTTCGGCAGCACTTCCCCTATACATATGACACCCCGAGAATTCAACTCGGCTATAAATCATCAACAACAACCCAAACGACAACAACAATATCCACAATGAACATTAAAAACACAAATATCCTTCAACTAGTCATTTTTCTCACAAGTTGACATAATCTTCAATTCAACCCAACTTTCAACTAAGATCAATAATTTCATATTCAACAACCATCATGATCATCACCATATAGTTCTAGAAACATTTCATATCGTTTTCCTTAAGATATACACTCGATATACATGATATACAATCTTCCGCCAAAATCATAACTTATGCAAAACATCAAATCTTTGGCATACAACTTCATAACAAATTTCCAACTTCCAAATTCATCAACCATAATCATAATTCACATCTTAACAACTTCATTTCCATAATATCACAAAATTATTCTAAAGTGACATAATCATCTATATTCCAACTTCAACCAAAATTCATTCAACTTTCATTCCCAATATAATTTCCATCATAACCACAACTAGAATGCAACATAAAATTCAACTCATATATGTATACAACATATATACACCCATGGCTACATATATATATACATACCCACTTTGCAAACTTCCTTATTTCCATAATTTCTACTCATTTCCACATACCACAACATAAACAAACCTTCATAACATAAGAAAAAGGAATTGATTCTTACCTTTTTCTACAAACTTCTTCACTTGAACAAGTTGTCAACTTGAAGAAATAAGTGCTCCTTCTTCCAAAACAATTTCACCAAGTTGTAGAGGACACTTAATTTAGTAGGAATTCAACAAGAAAATAATTTTAGAGGCAAGATTTTGAGGGGTGATTTTTCTATGGCCAAACTCGAAATGCCCTCTTTTTGTTCTTGTTTTTCTCTTGTTTTTCATCCTATTCTTTCTCTTGAAAGTTCTATGGAATTTGGATGATTAAGTGGTCTTTTATTCATTGACCACATGACTTAATTCCATGGGCTTGGATCCTTTTTATGGACCATGGCCGAATGGCTCCTCACTTGGGCCTGAATTGTTTTTTCATTTTTTTGGGCCAACTCGGTTGGTCCCGAGTTGGGCCTAGCCCACTGACCTTTCGACCTTAAAACGTTCATATCTCTTTGTACCGACGTCACCTGGGAACCCACGACCTATGGATGGAAAGCTAATTCAATTATCTACAACTTCAATTTCAAGGTATTTTCGAAATTCCAAACTTACAATACAGTTTTTGCCCCCCAAAGTCAGGTCACCCGAAAACGTTTTCTTAAAAATATTCGTTTGGAGGGTTTCCACTTTGATTTGGTCGAAAGGTACTTCATGAGTTGTGTTTAACTTTACATATGTGATTCATATGACTTTTCAGATGTTCCAAAAAAAATCTCGGTATGTGGGCCCCACCCCAGCATATGCTCTGAGGTTCAAAAATACGGGATATAACACGTAATAAAGCCTTTCTCAATCAAGTCTTTCAATTGCTCCTTCAACTCTTTTAATTCTACGGGAGCCATTTGTCACGACCCAACCCCGTAGGCCGTGACTAGTGCCCGAGATGGACACTCGTACATACTTACTAACCAAAATCTACTTGCGTTTAACATATTAAGGGCTTTCGTGCATACTAAGCAACATATCACTTATATCGTTACTTATAACATAGTACACAAACCGATCAGGTTATTGTAGAATAGAGAAATGCCAGACGTAAACCATATTAGCATATCCGGACAAAACGACCCATGACCCACATACATGTCTACAGGCCTCTAACAAAGACAACAAAATCCTATGACGGGACAGGGTCCCGCCGTACCTTTGAATAGTCACACATACATAAATATATACAACAGATGGAACTTTACCAAAAGTACGGCTCCGGATCAAGGTAGCACTTCAAACAGCAGAACGGGTATCCTAGGCTGACGGAACACCGTAACGAACGTCTGTACCTACGGGCATGAAACGCAGCCCCCGAAGAAAGGGGGTCAGTACGGAATATGTACTGAGTATGTAAGGCATGAAATAGAGAAAACAGAAAAATAAATGGAACAATGGTACAAAAGTAAGTACATTAGCCAGAATACCAAGGTACTTATTTCCCGAACGTAGATCACGCTTACCAATGTCATATGTTAGAAAAGTACAGAAAATGAGTAAATCATCCAGAGTATCAAAATACTTACTTTCCAAGCACAGATCATATGTGCCGACATCTTTTGTCATCGTATACATATACATATAACAGATCCCGGTCCTCTAGTAAGGGACGCGGTGAATGGAGTCATCATATGTGCCAACATCATAATTCATATATGTATATAATAGATCCCGGCCCTTTAGTGAGGGACGCGGTGAACAGAATCATCAATGCAAGTCAAGGTCATATACCATATATGCACATAATAGATCCCGGCCCTCTATTGCGGCACGCGGTGGACAGAATCATCATATGCCATCCTGACCGCCATCCCCATATCGTCATATCATCATATACAGATGTACATATAACAGAACCCGGCCAGCAAGGGAGAGGGACGCGGTGAACAATGCAGAAGAAGACGCACGATAACAGAACCTGGCCCGGGGCGCAGTGAAATACATACTGAGGCTTGCATGAGCAGAGTAGTGCGAAACCATATGCACACAAATCCAGACTCGATAGATACATACACTTACAAACATCTGAAGGCTCAGAAACAAATTTCGGGTCAATCCGAATTATTATAAGAAAGTTATGAGCGTTTGAAGTACAGAACCTTCTACGAACATTTCGGAAACCATTTTTGGAAATTCAAGCAACAATCACGTTAGGTACCTTCCGAATATCGTTATGGATCAACTTAGATAGAGCTTTTGGAACCATATGTACGTCTCAAAATGTATTAAAGACTCGATGGAATAATCAAACGTGCTATCATTTGAAAATCACAACTTTAGTCATATCAATTATCTTTCGAATGCCATTCGGAAATGTACAGAACTCTTACGAACGTTTCACAGCAAATCCGAGATCTTTTCGAAAGTTAGGGACATTAAAACTTACAGAACTCTTTATGCTCATCTCGTTATTCAACCATACAATAGGTTCAACTACATCGAACGTACTCATGTCAGAAGTGAATAAGAATCATAGAAAGACTCGGAAACTTATCAAGGAGATTTTCGGACAACATAAATACGCATCAAGATCATATGAAACAGCTTATGGAAATCAAAGATATTAGTCATTCCAGTGGTTCTAAGAATAGGAATTTCTTGCAATCATACATATATGTCATTTGTTCGTTCCATAAAGATCATGCCAAAAGAAATAAAGGGTAAGCCTTACATACCTTGCCCGCTTCCTACGCTAATCCAAACTTAAATCTTTGGCTTCGCAAGATCTACAACAATATTAACATATACCAAACATTAGCCATAAACACTTAGGAGTCCAATTTTAAGCCGACACTTAATCTACCGAAATTTCGGCAGCATTTCCCCTGTAAATGCAACATCCCCGAGAATTCAACTCGGCCAAACAGACAACAACAAATCCGAGAATTTAACTCGGCCAAAATATCAACATCCATACCAACAATTATTCTAACAATATCCACAATCGATTCAAAACGCATACTAACATTAGCAACTTCTTTCTACAAACTTCAACGGCGTTTCACTTATATTCACTTCATATTTGCTCACACATTCAAGTACTAATCCGAAGCCATTCAAACAATGTTCAAGAACGCTTCAAACAATCCGCACAATATTCGCAATAATCCAACTAATATGCCATTCCATCCAAAACCTTCCAAATTCAACAAGAACAATAACAACACATTTCTTCCTTTCAAATTCATGAACTACACCAACAATTCACACACTAACAACGTTGCTTTCCATAATTACAAGAAGGCTATATTCAAATCACATTAACTTCTAAAACAACTCTCCAACCATTACAACTTCACTAGAATAATTAAACTTTCATTTTCATCATAGAATTCATAACAACAACAACCAAAATACTAGATAAAATTAGTTCATCATCCCTACACATTACAATACATACACGGCCAACACCCAACTTCCATATCTTCATGAATTTCATCCACTTTTACATACTACAACATACATAATCATCCATAACATATAAAATAAGATTAATTCTTACCTTTTTCACTTATCTTCTTTCTTGGCTAATGTTGCTCCTTGCAAGAATAGATGTTTTTCTTGCTCCAATAATTTCTTCACTTTGCTAGGGACCTTTCAATTGGTAGAAATACTAGAAGAAAATATTTTTTTGGATCAAAATTGGAGGCTTCAATTTTTTTGGTTGCTTGGCCGAATGCCCCTTTGTCTTGGGTCTTCACCAAGATGAAGAATGTGCCCTCTTAGTCTTGTTTTATAAATTAACATTGGGCTCCCATGTGGGCCAAAGCCCACCCCCTACATGGCTGGCCCCTTGGCCATTTATTTAAGCCCACTTTCCCTTTTTTTTTTTTTGCACTTCATGAAAATTTATTTTCCAAATTCCAAATTTGCCCTTAGCCTTCCTCCATATTTCCATGAGTCATCTTGCGAATTTTCCCTTTTTACCCCTAGCCATTCTTAATATTTCCACATCAAAAATTTTCATAAACAACTTATGTACTAAACAAGATCAAAATATAGCCTTGTCTTTAACTTGTCGCAATTATCTCAAAATATCCGAAGGTGCAAAATACGGGATATAACATCCTCCCTCCCTTTAAAACATTCGTCCTCGAATGTTGAACCGGCCTCATAGGGTATTACAATACTTCGGGGAGGTCTCCTTTGTGGAAGACTGGATGTACCGCTTCTAATTCGGTGGTAACTCTGATTCATGGGTGACTTTGCCAATACTACCGACAGTTTTATAAGGCCCACTATATCTTGGATTGAGCTTTCCCTCTTAATTTTACACCCTAAATGTTTATCCAAGTATGACTCGTCGCTAATGAGCATAATGGTTATGTGCCTTCCCAAGGCCAGTTATATCAGTATCCAAAACGTATATACATGATATTGCTTTGCCATTTCTCATCCATCGCAGTCCAACTATACTCATGAAAACTTACTGGTTCTTGTCCATTTCTCATCCATCGCAGTTAATTTCTTAATTCGCAACATCCTCGGGTTCTTGTCGCAACTTTTCCTCGTTTCCTTTCCTCACATCCCTTAATGCCAGTATACATGTCCGTAACTTGTTTGGAGTGGTGAACGTTCCATCGGTCGTCATCCTTTGTTGGCTCTCCAACATGCACTCCTTATAATTAAACATAACTTCATGTTAAGTATTCTTACAATCCCATAGTGCATACCTTCATGTTTAGTATGACTAATGGTCCATGATCTAGTGTCTAATATCTGGTGGCCTCTTTTATCTCCTATTCATATGAATAGCGTGCTTCCTTTCTTTAAGAAGTTATCAACTACCAACCGTTGTTACCTCATTATATCAGTCATTATCCGAGGCATCGTTTGGATTTAGCTTGTATACTTTTCTTACTATCTTTATTATCCTTTTGGACACACCTTTACATATCTAGGTATTACGCAATTTCCGCTCAGTACGGGGAATTAAAACCATGATCAAGGATTACCGTGGCTCGTGTCAACATAAAACATCCTCTCCACGTGTCTTCCATATTTCCTCCCTATACCTATCTCATAATACACTCATCGTCAATTTACTTCTATGTCCTTTCGTAACCTTTACGATATGCCAACATACCCTGAGCTCTGGTCCCGAGTTAATAAGTCTCCTTTTCTGGGGCTTGAATGGTCATACTTCAATTTAGGTTTAGTGTGTTCTCCCCCCCCCCCCCCCTTTATTAAGAGGGTTTATATACGCCTATGCCCTTTAAGTAACCATCGCTTTCCGCGACCTTCTTACAATTGAAGTTTCCCTTTTTTTTTTTGCAATTATATCCTTCTATAATAAAGGATTCGGTCAAGGTTTTCCTTTCCTTCATACCTATTTCTTATCTTTCATTTTATTTTCTCGATAATCGAATTCCTCAGTCTTCATATAAATCCTCATTCCAGGTCGTAGGTTTTCTTACCAATTACACCAACTCACTATCCTTGTTCTTCTCTTGGCAAGTAGTCGGCTTGCTATCACCAACTTATTGAAATATCCTTCGTACTCCCATACGCTTGTCCTATTTTTCACCGTTGACCTTCCTCAAGTTTTGTTTCTCTTTTGTCCTATACTATCACATTCTAGTTCTTTTACAGACCTGTCCTTCAAATTTCTACGCAAATAGTTTCATGATCTGCCCGTCGGCTCTCTTAGAGGCTTGCTCAATCATGTTTCTTATTTTTCACCTTTTCTGACATTTTGATCTCCTTGTCTTTCATTTACTCGCTCCCTTTCCTTTCCAAATATCGTTGTATCAGAACATTTAACCTGTAGTGAAATCAATATCAGTATGTTTCATAATATCCGTACCATACCTCTCGCTTCGTCTCTTGGATTCCGTCCAGTTAATATCTTCCGTACGTCGTAACACTGGTTGCTAGGTTTCACCTAGCGATCGATACAGTCATAAATGAGATATCATATGCATACATGTATATTTATTACCATTTCGCTTACAGAATATTTCCAAACACTATTCAAACTTACTCTGATTCCAGAGCTGCGTTATGCTTTCTTCTCTTTACCAACCTTGTCTGCCTTAGCCTACGCGACCCCTTCAAAGTTTCTAACCACTCTGCATATTCTAATTTCCTTTGGGTTATCCCAACTTTCCATTTGTCTCTTATATCTACATTTGTGGAAATTTTAGTACACTTCCCAGGGGGGTCACCCATCCCAAAATTGCTTTGGCCCTAGTACGCTTAACCTTAAAACTTTAATGCATTTCGATGCGTTAATGCTGGTATAATTGCACCCACTTCCTGGCACAACCTTTCTCACATAATCTAGGGCAAGTCGGGGTCTAAACAATTTACGGAAGGTTCTCGTAGCGGGTCCCACTCTGATCTAGAGAGGGTCTTTTATTTTTCCGATTATGTAATTACCGAGTTAGCCTTTTAAATTCTCAACATTCACTTTTTTATCTGTAATAACATCAAAATCAACCATGTCTAACTCAATCAAATCTGCTAGGGTATGTCGATTACAAACAATCACTACACAATCTCGATATATTCGCCTGTCTATAACTGGATCACCAACCGGTGTAGACACCTCAAATGGTTTAATCGATTCAGGCTCTATCAAAAACTTGCCAGCAATAAATAGAGTAACATATGATACGGCAAATCCTGCATCAATTAGTGCATACACATCATAGGAGGAAACTGATAATATATACTTGTGACGACATCAGGATACGACTCACGATCTCGTCTACCAGCAATGCATAAACGCGGTGCTGAGGCCCACTCGAGCTAGACACTTCACTCCTCCCTCTACCACGTCCTACTGGTACTTGAGAACCTTGCCCAGAAGGGTGTACTGCAGAAGATGAACAAACTACAGACCCTGTGGGCTGAACCATACATCCACTATCTCTCATCGGACACTACCACATCCTATGACCTGGCTGGCCATAAGCATAACAAACATCTGATCCCAGCCGACACTAACCTGTGTGTAACTTGCCATACCGGGCACACCGCGGTAAAAGGGGTCTCATCTGGCCTGACTCTAGTCCGTGCAGAGAACCTGATGCTATAGAACTCTGGCCTACTCCAGAAACAAAAGACCAACCATACTTCTAACCTAAAAATCACGGAAGCGCACTACCTGATGAATGTATTGGATATCAGGAATACTTCTATCTCTGTCCTCTCCTGAACTAACCCCCTATATCTAAAGATCTAGCCCTCTTACCATGGCCCCGGTCACGGTCTTGCTTTGTCATCCTCTGACGCTTGTAGTCTTCCAGATTCTGTACATATGCCTGTATACGGGAGATATCCATGCCCGGGTGTAATGCAGCAGCCGTACAACTATCAATCAAATGTGGCCCTAGACCAGCCACAAAATGGTGAACTCAATCCTCCATTTCAGCCACCATGGCTGGGGCATATCTAGCCAAAAAATCAAAATATACACAATACACCTGGACACTCATACTGCCCTGCGCAATATGTAGAAACCTATCTGGTAGTAAATAATGGCAAATAAAATCATCTGAAACTCTCGCCAAACAGCTAGAGGGGCATTCTCTCCCCTGGATAGCTCCCATGCTTGGTACCACAGTAGTGTAATATCACGAATCCTATACAAAGCTAACTCCACTGACTTGACCTCATCCACGTACATAACCTCAAGGTCCTCTGCATACCATCAATGAAATCCAGAGGGTCAATATTTTGCTTCAAAATAGAAAACTCTGGAGGATCTAACCCGAGAAAAGTCTTAACCCTCAAACTACCAGCCCGGTCTACCTGATCAACACTAGCTCCCTGCCGTTGAGCCTGGATGGATACCAATCTAGTCAATAACTGTACATCATCCCACACATCCTATCCCGGTGTATCTGGCTTAGGAACTTGAGGCACTGGGGCAGGTGCTGAAGGCGGGGTATGTGAAGTCTTAGACGGGCACTCACTTTGAGTCTCATCTCGAGCCCTAGTAGCCCGCCAGGTACGGCTAGTGGCCTCACCAGCTGCCCTCTTGCCCTTCTGGGCAGCTGTAGCTTTCTTTTTGAGGCATTGCTAAAATAAGAACTAATTATTGGAAGGGGAGCTCTTAACACGTGACTCTATCGCACGACCTAGGAGTGAAAGAATGAAACCATCCTAAATATCTTGTAGCCTCCTGTTTATAAGTGTGGTGCACAACACACCAATAAACAAGACCAAACTAGACACGTTTAAGGGACAACCTGGGACAGAACTGCTCTGATACCATTTCTGTCACGACCCAAACCGATGAGCCATGACGAGTGCCTGATCTCTAGTGCCCAAACACCTCTATACTCGTATCTGCATAATCTTGAACAACAAGGGCCCATACATAACTCAAATTGAACTGATACTAACTTATGAAAGAATAACATCATGAACTCTGTACAATCTCTCTATATATATATGGACTAGAAAGAACAATGCAAGCCGACAGGTCACTTCATATGCTGTACACAAAAGAGTAGAAGCCGACAAGGCTATCAAATACATACAACTGTCTACAAACCTCTACTGGAATAAAGCTGTAGAAAGGACGGGACAGCATATACATCTCAAAGAATGGCATACCAAAATAGACTGCAGCTCTGGATGGAATGGAGTGCACTGACCACCACTGGATAGAGGTCCTACTAAGCTGGACCTCCTGTCTGTCTACCCGAGCCTGTGGGCATGAACACAGCCCCCCGAGCAATAGGGGAGTCAGGACAGATAATATACTGAGTATGTAAAGCATAAGAGTAACATAAACATAAGAATCATAAACGGGATCTGAAACCCAAAAATAAAACTGTCTGTCTGAATGCATCTGTAAGACTGAGTATCTGATAGTATTTGCATAAATCTCTATAACTGACGATGCCTCTGTGGGCGTATAATATGCATGCTCTTAATGGTGATCATGCTCATGTATATAAATAGGTCATAGTGCTGAGGAACGTTCAGCCCGATCCATTATCTCATATCCAATCGGCCTATCTGCAGCCATCATTATCAATATCATATACATTGGTGCGGAATGTGCATCCCGATCCATATATTATCATCATCATGGCGCACTAGCTGATCAGGTGGTAATGCGTATGTAACACCTATCCCTTTCTCCATACCCCATATATATATAATATTCGCGTATATACCGCATTCTAGTCATATGTCAATATGCATGTGAATATATGAATGCAATATATATATATATATATATATATATATACTCGGAATAAATAGAACTCTCGGAGTGACTCAAGGTCGTACTATCTCCGATGAACATCTTTTGAGCAAACATCATCAATGTAAGAAATCTCAAGACCCATGAACAGATGGAACAATCATAAACGGGGTATAGGAACTTCAACAACTGAAGTACTCCTAGTGCCTCTAAGAGTAGAGTAATATGGAAGCTCGTTTATTCGCTTGTTCGTTCATATCATAAGATCATGCCCATAATGAAAGAATGGATAGCCTTACATACCTTAACATCTCCTTAATCAATTAACATTCCCCTTCCAAGTTCACAAAGTCAACAATCAAGAGGATCATACGAAGGTTAAGTCTTGAAGAAACGCTCTTAAGCTCAAACTAGCATAATTAACGAGTTAACGAAATTTGGGCAGCGCTTCCCCTATTTCATCAACTTTCACCATTTGACAAAACACCTCTCACACGATAATAAAAACATCCATAATATCACAATCAAGAAGTTATATTCAATTTAATCCCAAGTTGGGACAAAATCCCCTTTTTAAGTTCACTTATTGTCATCTTCTTCATTACACCATCCATGGCTTCTCCATTTTCATTCTTTTCCTTTCTAAGGGGTACTAAACCTTTATATCAACTCAACCATAAGAATAATATGGGAAATTGTTACACCTCGGAAATTTTGTATGTGTTGCCTTGTGGATAGGCTAATGTGAGCTTAAGGTGATTATGAAATCCCTACGAGGTTAAGCGAAGGATTAGATAGTTTGAGGTTCATACAATAAGATTTCGAAGTTCTATGAATATGTGAAGTTTAGTTGTTTAAGAGAGCGAAACATAAGTCGTGTTCGGAAAGATTTCCGCTCTGATTGAGCCAATGGTTATGTGGTGATGTTTTAAGAGGTTGATATAGGGCCTTTTGTATGGCTAATGAAGTATTATACAAGTGTTAAGAAGGTTCCGTAATGATTGGAGATTGAACAAAATGACGAGAACAACTTCTAAAAAACTGTGAGTTATACGACCACATTATACGGCCCGTGGAATGTTATACGGACCGTATAATGGTCCATATAACCCAACAGCAACAAAGTGTTCTATGGTGGTGAACCACGGACAGTTATACGGACCGTATAATGTTATACGGACCGCATAAGGTGTCCGTAGAACTCCCAGCAGGGAGTTGGTTTGCTGGTTGGTGAACGACTACCGATTATACGGTCCGTACAATACTATACGGACCGTATAAGTTCCCGTGGAAGTCCCGACGGGCTGTTTTTCAATATTTGTATAAATAGATGCCTTGGGTTCTTTTACTTCATTTTTCATATTCCACAACTGTTGAGAGCTCAAAACCCCTTCTCTAACCATATTTCACTCAAGTCCAAGAGAACACAAAGATCAAAGACAAAAATCATGTGTTTATGTGCCAGAAAACTTCCGAGGGTTAGATGACCACAAGAAATTCCATTGGAGGAGAACTAGGGTTTGGTTCAAGCGAAGTATATCCACTCAAGATTCATTCCCTCAACATCTAAGGTAAGTTTTATGACGTTTCCATGTTGTTTAAGGTGTTTGAAAGTTGAAACACTTGTATTGTAAAAGGATATAGAAAATGGGTCTTAAATGTGAGAGTAGTGATGTTTGTGAGTAGTACTTTGAATTGAGTCATGATTCTTGATGTGTTGTGATATAGATACGTTATAAATGAGGTTAAGAACATGGGATAGACATTGTATATGAACGAATGTAATCGTGTGTTATGACCATGGATATGGATGACTTTAAGTGAATTGAGAAATACGGATAATGTAGAATGAATAAGGACTATTGTTATGATATTGAATGTATTGTTGAAGTTTGGAAGTAGATATATGGTATGGAGGAATGTCATATAAATAAAAGGGATGCTGTCCAATTTTCTCTAGCCTTAGTCATGTATGCTAGCTATCGATTTCTAATGATAGTATGACTTTAATGAAGGTAGAAACATGAGTGTTGAAGGAGAACGTGCAAGTGGTAAAATAGTTGAACGGATAGGTATGTGAGGCTAACCCTTCTTTCTTAAGGCATGGTTCTTTGGCCAATCATTTAAATCTTCTATAAGTCTATGATGTCCTTCAAATGATTCTATCTTCCGAGCTATTAAGCTCATGATTCTCGATATGTTACGATTGTACTAAGTTCCTCATATGACGAGTAAATCTACAAAGATAGATGTAATGAATGACGATAATAGTGACAATGATGTTGAGGACGACTATAATGGTAATGACGCTGACGATAACGATAACGATAACGATGACGATAATGATAGTGATGATAATAGTAAAGATGCTTATGAGCTATTATGTATAAGTATCTATGTATGACTATTATGGAACCCCGAGCTTATAAGGCCAGGTAGAATATGTATATATTTATGTAACGCGCGCACACCTCTGCAGTTGGGTACGGACAACACTGAACCTTATTAGGGCCAATTATGTGTAACACTGAGCCTTGGTTGGCCAGGTATGTATGATCACCGAGCCTAGCTATGGTCGGGTACGTGAAACACTGAACCTTCGTAGTCGGGTATGCTATGTAAATGATATGTGTATGATATGAATATGTATATGATAGGGATATTTATATGCTATGGATAGGTAAATGATATAGATATGAGTATGAATAAGAATATGACACGATTACGAATAAGAATATGTACATGATATGAATTTGAATAAGGATATGTAAATGAGTACAGATATGAATACGGATACGGATACAGATGTATGTACACAATCACGCACTAGAAATGGAAAGTTCCTATGAAAGGCAAGTAAGTGCTTATGGAGACGATATTACTATCTCCCATCTTATGCTATTCCTTATGTTTCTTATTATGCTTCTATGTTGATATTTGTAGACGCTGCGTCATGCCCGCAGGTGGCCAATGAGATAGACTTGATCCATAGCTACATTCTCAGGGACTACATAGCAGAGCTCCATTTCATTCGGAGCTATAGCTTTTGGTATTGATTCTTTTGTGTACATAATTATGGGCATAGCGGGGTCCTGTCTCGCCTATATGATATGACATACTTTCCTTATAGGCTCGTAGACATGTGTATACAGTTAGTCGTGTTTGGCCTTGTCGGACTATATTTTGTATATCATTTTGTTAGCCTCGTCGCCTTATGTACATTGATATGGGCATAGATGTCAATGATGATATAAAGGTATTGTTGTCCAATGGGACTAGCATGATTGATGAATAGAAATGTATGTTTTGATATGTGGCTCACCTAGATGTATGTGTAAAGGTGTCACACCCTAACCTCATTAGGGTGTGATGGGCACCCGACCCCATATTCGGAGCCGAGCGAACCCTCAGACTTTGATTACATACAGACTCTTTTCAAATTTTCAAATCAAATCACGTGAAACATATAGTAAGGCTTTCAAAAACGTCCTTCTATTGTTCACAAATCAAACAAAATCTGTAGACATATGAAATCTGTAGCATATCACAAAATGTCACATCGGCTGAGAAAGCCGCTTACAAACTGATGTTCTGTACCCACGACTCTGTCTGCAAAGTCTCTAACACAAATCAGAAATCACAACTTATATACGCTCTGACTCGGCAACACTCCGGGAGGAAGTGGAGTTCGCCAATCCCGCTGAAACACCTCCTAGAAAAGTCTTCTGCTCATCTGGGTGTACCGGCGTGGCATGAAACGCAGCCCCCGAAGAAAGGGTGTCAGTACGGAATATGTACTGAGTATGTAAAGCATGGAATAAAATGAACAGAATCACAAGTGAAACAAATTGTACAGAAGATTAATACAGGAGAAAGTGCGATATGCAAATTAATAAAAACGACTTACTGGAAACACAGACCATGCATGCCAAGAACGGTATCCGGCCCCTTGCGGGACCCGGGGAAAACGTGGCGCCACTCTGCCTTTGGCGTCACACACATCTAACTCTAGAAGTTTTGCTCCGTAATCTCCGTCACAAATCATAATATCATATCATAATAACATATCATATGTGGTTCGGCGAACCATAACACATCATAACACCATAACACATCTAACTTCGGAATACATATATGGTACCCGGCCCTCAAACGGGAACCCGGCTTACAATACGCACGATACATACCGGCCCGGGACTCGGCGAAGGAAATCATGACATATGTACGAGCAGAGTAGTGAGAAACTAAATGCACATAAATCAAGACTCGATGGAATAACCGAACGTGCTATCAGGATATTCGTAGCAGATTACTCGTAACATAATGCTGATATCAGAATACTTATATCAAAATACATACGTTAGAATACTTGTATCAGAGTACTTATGTCAGAATACTCATATCAAAATACTTATATCAGAATACTTGTGTCAGAATACTTATATCAGAATACTTATGTCAGAATACTTATGTCAGATTACTCGTATCGGAGTACTTATATCAGAATACTCAAATCAGAATACTCATATCCGAATTATTGGATACTTATATCAGAGAGGGAATACAGATCATAACAAACTCGGAACTATAGAGTAGAGTTACCTCAAAATACACATCACAACTTACTTCGCTCTAAGACATGCCAAAAGAAATAAAGGGTAAGCCTTACATACCTGTCTCACGACCAACTAGCTACGCTTATTTGTCCAACCTTGCTGGTCTCCATACAAAAGAATTCACATAATCATTAAATCCATTGTCATTCACTTGTCTTAACTTCTCAAATAAATTCACTTATATTCTGCCAAAATTTCGGCAGCATCTCCCCTGTAAATATACCATCCCCGAGAATCTAACTCGGTTAATTTATCAATACAATCCGAGAATTCAACTCGGCCAACCAACAACAATGCCAACAATTGTTCTAGCGACACTACAATATTCAAAATGACCCAATCAACATACAATGCCGCCCGAACCTTTCAACTTCAATAAAAACATTGGCAATATATTTTCTCTTGTTCTAGATTCATGAACCATATCGACAACCATACATTAACAATATTACTCATGCAATGTAAGAATTCAAGCTAATGTCGCATTAACTTCTTCAATCTTCTGATAACGATTACAACTTTATTTTAAGCCATGCAACCTTCATTTTTCATCATGAAATTCACAATACAACAACTAAAATATTAAATAGAATCAATTCACTACAACTTGCCAAATCACCCATCATTCGGCCAAAACAACTACATGCATATTCTCATGAGTTTTTCATCCGTTTCTATACATTACATTCCAACAACAACAACAACCAACATGCTACACAAAATCAATTCACCCTTCTTACACAACACAACACACACTCACACGGCCAACATGGCACCTACACGGCCCAACATCAACTTGCATGATTTCATGTTTTTCATTCACTTCTACATGCTACAACATGTACCAAGCATTCATAACACATAAAAGAAGATTAATTCTTACCTTTTCCATTCAAGTTTTTTCTTGGTTGAGGTTATGAATTTGTACAATGAATGATTTTCTTGTTCCAATAATTCTCCCATGTTGTAGAGAACCTTCCAATTACTTGAAATGAAAGAAGAAAATAATTTTTGGTGATCAATTTCCATGGCATCCATTTTTTTTTCTTTCCATGGTGGCCGAACATGGTCCCTTTTTCTTTCTTCTTTCTTTCTTCTCTTGAAGTTTCTTGAACTTGTGAGGGGATATTATGTCTTATAATTTTTCTCCTCCACTTATCTATATTTATAAATAAGTCCCTCAAGAAAGAATATGGTCTCATGGCCATATTTCTTTGTCTCCAAGGTTCTAGAACTTATGGAGAAAGATGACCAATATACATCTTATATTCATAATTCATCTAGGTGGGCCAAGGCCCACCTTAAGTGGACGGCCGCCATGGTTCATTTTCACAAGCCCAAATTATTTTTTCAAGCACACTTTCTTTCATAACCAATTTTGGTAATTCATGAAAAACTATTTTCCTAATTCCCGAATTTGCCCTTAGCCTTCCTCAATATTGTCACAACCCAACCCCGTAGGCCGCGACTTGTGCCCAAGTTGGGCACTCTTACGTACCCTTGTCCCAAATTCGCATAATAACAGAATAAGCAGCTGTAATAATTAAATGACATCGCTAAATATCGTATAGGAGTGGATATAACGCACGATGGCCGATAAGGCCGTCACAAAATATATAAACAACCCCAACGTATGCAAAACACACAGAACATATACACAACCCATATCACATGTCTACAGACCTCTACAGAACGAAAATATAATCATAAGACGGGACAGGGGGTCAGTACGGAAAATGTACTGAGTATGTAAAGCAGAGACTGTAATAAATAAAATTAAAGACAGAACAGAATGTATGGAGAATGAACAAGATACACAGGAAATCAAAAATTTCATATCAAAAGTCATAAGTAAAGCATGCAGAAAACATATGCCAAAGCCGGCCCCGCTATGGGACTCGGTGAACAGAACATGGGCGCCCCCGTCTCCGGCGCCATAACACATCATACATCAGAGTAGGGAATATCTCCGAAACACATCATAACATACCGAACGGCCATACCACATCACATCATCAGATATCAAAATATATGTACATGGCACATCATACTCCAGACCCATGTACGTGTCATACCTGCCCCCTCACATCGAGGCACGGCGAACAATGCAATGGAATACGCTTGATAACATATCCTGGCCCGGGCTCAGTGAAGGAAGCATTGAGGCATCCACGAGTGGAGTAGTGAGAAACTAAATGCAATACAAAATATCATACGTTCCCAGAGACTCAATAAGACATATCAGATGACCAATCGAAATAGTGAAATCGGACAGAATCATAATAAGTATATTTCAGATGTCATGATGGAGTACGGAGAAATAATATTTCTACGATCGTTTTCATGTTCCAAATTAGTTTATTGGACTTAAGGGATTATTTAAAATAATTTTTATTTAGTAGTTAAAACATTTCTTTGAAAGCCGCTCGAAGACAAGTCATAGATACGAAAGAGGTAAAATCGGGAATAGTGGGCCCACCTCAGTCAGTTGAGGTGGCGGACGTAAATTACGTATGCTAAACTTTATAATATCATTTACGAGGGTTTTAAGATAATCGGGTTTCATTTGCAAAAGTTGTGGAGGTTTAGATCACTTTTCTAGTCGTTTGGAACCTAACCAATTCAATTCTACTGAAAGAAAAGGGGAAGATTTCGGACGTGGATTCCGAAGAGTAGAGTTGTCCCCGAGGTCCAAATTCAAGCCTAGTGTATCTAGGACATGCCAAGGAAAGAATAGGGATAGCTTTACATACCTTTCTTGCCCTTTACGCTTGTCAAAACTCCGATCCCGTTTCGTCAAAAATCTGCAAATGGTCACTTTTACCAGTTACTATTCATGAGACTTAAAATTTCAACCTTGGTTTACTACTTGTCTACCGAAATTTCGGCAGCACCTCCCCTATAAATGTGACACCCCGAGAATTTAGCTCGGCTCAATTATCAACAACCACAACCACAACAACATCAACAATTGGCTAGAATCACATCTTCGGCGGCCGAGTCCGCCTTAGCCTACCCGGCCTATTTAGGGTTTCTAACCATTTGGTACATTCTAATTTCCTTTGGGTTACCCCAAATGGCCCAGTTGTCTCTCATACCTACCCTTGTGAAGATTTTAGTTCACTTCCCAAGGGGGTCACCCATCCCAGAATTTCTCTGGCCCTAGCACACTTAACCTCGGAACTTTAGTGAAATTTGGTACGTTAGTACTGAGATAATCGCGTCTACTACCCCGCACGAGCTTTGTAACGTAATCTGAGGCAGGTCGGGGTTTTAACAAATTTTCGAAAAGTTTTCTTAGTGGGTCCCACTCCGGTTCAAAGAGGGTCTTTTATTTCTCTAACTTAAGGAATTACCGAATTAGTTCTTTAAATTCGCAGCATTCATCTTCTTATCTGTAGAAATAGTTACCTCTCTCGACCCTACCGCTCCGAATCTTATCCAGATTCTATCAATAATTAGGAGGGAAACATATACCACAAAATAGAGCCTGAACCTGTCAATGCATACGTATATTCCAAGAAAGGATCAATAAAATACCTGCGTCCGCGTCTGGTGGCGCCTCCGGGTCCTGTCGACTAGTCAGAGCATAGATGCGGTTCGAAGGACCGCCAGAACTGGAAGCTCCGCCACGGCCCCTGCCGCGGCCTGCTGGTGTCGGTGTACCTTGCCCCGTGGGGCGCATAGCCACAGATGGAGATGATGAACCCACATCTGACCCCGTAGGCTGAGCCATACCACCCGGGCCGCCCCTATACGGACACTCTCTCACAGTATGGCCTTGACGGCCACACGCAAAGCAGGCACCTGTGGCACGATAGCACTCTCCAGGGTGGTGCCTCCCGCAATAAGAACATTGAGGCATAGGTGGCCTCGACTGGCCAGAACCTCTGTCCGCCCGTGTACCCGAAATCCTGGAGCTCTGGCCTATCCCTGAATGCCCTGGGCTATCAAACCTCCTACTTGAAACCTGTAAAGGTATACTCGGTGCCGACTGGGAGGGATGTCTGCTGAACTGCTGCTGCTGCTGAGGCTGCGTACTTCGAAACTCTCCAGAATACCCAGTTGATCTGGCCCTCTTGGGCCGGCTCTCGTCTTGACTCCTATCAGGCTGACGCACCTTATGCCGGTCCTCCATGCCCTGGGCGTGTACCTGTATACGGGCAATATCTATACCGGGCTGAGCAGCCAACACCAAACAACTGTCGATCAAATAATCATCTAGTCCCATAATATACCGGTGCATCCTATCGGCCATAGTGGCTACCACAGCAGGTGCATATCGGGCCAACGAGTCAAACTCCAGGCTATACTCCCGGACACTCCTACCCTTCTGTCTTAATAGCAAAAATCTGTCGGCCCTAGCCCGCCGTAGCTCCGGAGGTAGAAAATGGCCAAGAAAGGCCTCAGAAAACTCATCCCAGACTGCTGGGGGAGCGCTGTCGCCTCTGGCTAGCTCCCAAGACTCGTACCAATTAGCTGCTACATCATACAACCGGTACGAAGCCAACTCGACTGACTCTGTCGGAGAAGCCTTAATCAAATGTAGGGTGCGCCGCATCTTTCTAATGAACTCCTCTGGATCCTCCTCGGGCATTGTCCCGAAGAACTCTGGTGGACTACATGTCAAGAACTCACGGGCCCTCGAACTTACATATCGGTCTACACGGTCACCCCCAAATCCGTGCCTATTAACCTGCTCCGCCATCATCCTAGTCAGCAACTGAACCGCATCTCGCATAGCCCTGTCCTCCGCTCCTAGCTGTGGAGCTAGAGGCTCAGGTACCGGAGCTCTGGGGGCTGGCGGTGGGGCCGCCCTCTGATCTGTAACTGATGCTGCTCTAATTCCATCTGATACTGGCAGCGTAGCAGAACTGGGGCACAGCCTCCGGCTCAAGCTGGGTACGGGCCCTGGTAACTCTCCGGGCCTGGCTAGTCTCTCCTGCTTCTGCCACCGCTTTGCCCTTCTGGGCAGCCGTCGCCTTCTTCGGAGGCATCACTGTAAACATAACAATCGGTCAGAAAGAGGTCACCCTAATATCACAGCTCTATCGCACGATCTAAGATAAGAAAGAAGGGTAGGATCCTAAATGCCCTGTAGCCTACTGTTTATAGATGTGGTGCAGGACACACCGATAAACAGGACTCTACTAGACACGGTCTGTAGACATTCCGAGGACTAACCGCTCTGATACCACTTCTGTCACGACCCAACCCCGTAGGCCGCGACTTGTGCCCAAGTTGGGCACTCTTACGTACCCTTGTCCCAAATTCGCATAATAACAGAATAAGCAGCTGTAATAATTAAATGACATCGCTAAATAGCGTATAGGAGTGGATATAACGCACGATGGCCGATAAGGCCGTCACAAAATATATAAACAACCCCAACGTATGCAAAACACACAGAACATATACACAACCCACATCACATGTCTACAGACCTCTACAGAACGAAAATATAATCATAAGACGGGACAGGGCCCCGTCGCACCCCTGAATGAACATATACATATGTAACAGAAAAGTCGGTACCAAAATATGGCTCCGGACAAAGGAGCACTTCAAGCAGCTGAGCAGATAACCTAGGCGGGCGGGTCAGCAAAACGTGCGTCTGTACCTGCGTGGCATGAAACGCAGCCCCCGAAGAACAGGGGGTAAGTACGGAAAATGTACTGAGTATGTAAAGCAGAGACTGTAATAAATAAAATTAAAGACAGAACAGAATGTACGGAGAATGAACAAGATACATAGGAAATCAAAAATTTCATATCAAAAGTCATAAGTAATGCATGCAGAAAACATATGCCAAAGCCGGCCCCGCTATGGGACTCGGTGAACAGAACATGGGCGCCCCCGTCTCCGGCGCCATAACACATCATACTTCAGAGTAGGGAATATCTCCGAAACACATCATAACATACCAAACGGCCATACCACATCACATCATCAGATATAAAAATATATGTACATGGCACATCATACTCCGGACCCATGTACGTGTCATACCTGCCCCCTCACATCGAGGCACGGCGAACAATGCAATGGAATACGCTTGATAACATATCCTGGCCCGGGCTCAGTGAAGGAAGCATTGAGGCATCCACGAGTGGAGCAGTGAGAAACTAAATGCAATACAAAATATCATACGTTCCCAGAGACTCAATAAGACATATCAGATGACCAATCGAAATAGTGAAATCGGACAGAATCATAATAAGTATATTTCAGATGTCATGATGGAGTACGGAGAAATAATATTTCTTCGATCGTTTTCATGTTCCAAATTAGTTTATAGGACTTAAGGGATTATTTAAAATATTTTTTATTTAGTAGTTAAAACATTTCTTTGAAAGCCGCTCGAAGACAAGTCATAGATACGAAAGAGGTAAAATCGGGAATAGTGGGCCCACCTCAGTCAGTTGAGGTGGCGGACATAAATTACGTATGCTAAACTTTATAATATCATTTACGAAGGTTTTAAGATAATCGGGTTTCATTTGCAAAAGTTGTGGAGGTTTAGATCACTTTTCTAGTCGTTTGGAACCTAACCAATTCAATTCTACTGAAAGAAAAGGGGAAGATTTCGGACGTGGATTCCGAAGAGTAGAGTTGTCCCCGAGGTCCAAATTCAAGCCTAGTGTATCTAGGACATGCCAAGGAAAGAATAGGGATAGCTTTACATACCTTTCTTGCCCTTTACGCTTGTCAAAACTCCGATCCCGTTTCGTCAAAAATCTGCAAATGGTCACTTTTACCAGTTACTATTCATGAGACTTAAAATTTCAACCTTGGTTTACTACTTGTCTACCGAAATTTCGGCAGCACCTCCCCTATAAATGTGACACCCCGAGAATTTAGCTCGGCTCAAATATCAACAACCACAACCAACAACAACATCAACAATTGGCTAGAATCACATACTAACATGAATAGTCATCTTTATGCATAAGCGACGACTTGCAACACATTTCACATTTTTAACCCAACATGGATGTTTTCCTACTTATTTACTCATCCAGATCACCCCAACACCATTTAGAGGCATTACATATGGTTTTCCATCTTATTCGCAAAATATACAAATTTTTTCATCGAAACCATAATTCACCCAACACTTCTAGTTTTTGACCTACTTATTCATAACACATTTCCACCTTCCAAGTTCATCAACCAAAATCCTAATTTGCACCTTAACATCTTCATTATCACAATAACATAAAATCATTCCAAAATGGCATAACCTTCTACATTTCATTTCAACACCAACCTAAACCATTTTGCCTTCATTAACATTATAAGGATCACAATAACACAACTAACTTATTAAACAAAACAACTCCATCACCATTTCCCTTACATATAAGCCACGGCCAACATGCAACTTTAAACTTTATTCAACTCTCATTCAACTTTCATTTCCAGTACAAACTCACATTAAGCACAACTATAATACAACTTAAAATTCAACATACCTACACTACATATATTCGGCCACTTGCACACATGCACTTCCGCCATGCAAACTTCCATATTTCTATACATTCTACTCATTTACATATACTACAACACAAATAAACCTTCATAACATAAATAGAAGGGATGAATTCTTACCTTCCTCTTAAAGCTTCTTCACTCCACCAAATTATCCAAACGACGAAACCAATGGGCGATCTTCCGAAATAATTATACCAAGTTGTACAGGGACCTTGAATTAGTAGGAATATAACAAGCAAACAATTTTTGGAGCAAGATTTCGATGGGTGAATTTCCTATGGCCAAACCCGAAATGGTCCCTTTGAGTGTTCTTGGTTTTCTTTTGTTTTTTTTCTCTTTCTCTTGTCTTGAAAATTCTAGAAAATTAACAAGCCTTGCCCCTTTTTATTAACTAGTTGGTCACATGATTAATCACATGACCAACTTGTTAAATTTGGGCCAAACAAGGCCATGGCCGACCACCCTTCATGGGTTGGGCTTGGCCTTCTAATATTTTTTTTTTGGCCCAATGACTTATGGATCAAATTTTGTAATTCCCGAAACTAATTTCCAAAATTCCAATTTTGCCCTTGACCTTCCTCAACACTTCCACATCAATATTCTTCATGAACAACGCACACATATCTTACTTCAAATCATCATGTGACCTTATTCCTTACAAATCATAACTATTTCGAATTTTCCGAACATGCGAAAGTACGGGGCATAACATCCTCCCCCCCTTAAAAACATTCGTCCTCGAATGTTCAACTGACCTTATGGGTATTGTGATACTTCGGGTAAGGTCTCTTTCCTTCCTTCAAGATTTTTTTTTTCCAAACGTTACAATTGTTATTTCCTTTTTGTACTTGCTTTCTTTCCATTCCTGAACATCGTTGTACTGAGACTTTCCAGTCTTAACTAGTGGTGGGACTAGTATCAGTCTACTTGTAATATCTATACCATATGTTTCTGTTTATCTTTTAAATTCCGTTTAGTCAACGTTTTGCGTATACCGCAACATTGACTACTGGGGTCCACCTGCCGGTCAGCTCAATCATAACTGGGATGTCACTTGCGTACGTACACACTTACTACCATTTCGTTTACAATAAATCTTCACAGACTATTCAAACTTATTCTGATTCCAGAACTGTGTCGCACTTCCTGCTTCTTCGGCGGCCGAGTCCGCCTTAGCCTACCCGGCCTATTTAGGGTTTCTAACCGTTTGGTACATTCTAATTTCCTTTGGGTTACCCCAAATGGCCCAGTTGTCTCTCATACCTACCCTTGTGAAGATTTTAGTTCACTTCCCAGGGGGGTCACCCCTCCCAGAATTTCTCTGGCCCTAGCACAGTTAACCTCAGAACTTTAGTGAAATTTGGTACGTTAGTACTGAGATAATCGCGTCTACTACCCCGCACGAGCTTTGTCACGTAATCTGAGGCAGGTCGGGGTTTTAAAAAATTTTCAAAAAGTTTTCTTAGTGGGTCCCACTTCGGTTCAAAGAGGGTCTTTTATTTCTCTAACTTAAGGAATTACCGAATTAGTTCTTTAAATTCGCAGCATTCATCTTCTTATCTGTAGAAATAGTTACCTCTCTCGACCCTACCGCTCCGAATCTTATCTAGATTCTATCAATAATTAGGAGGGAAACATATACCACAAAATAGAGCCTGAACCTGTCAATGCATACGTATATTCCAAGAAAGGATCAATAAAATACCTGCGTCCGCGTCTGGTGGCGCCTCCGGGTCCTGTCAACTAGTCAGAGCATAGATGCGGTTCGAAGGACCGCCAGAACTGGAAGCTCCGCCACGGCCCCTGCCGCGGCCTGCTGGTGTCGGTGTACCTTGCCCCGTGGGGCGGATAGCCACAGATGGAGATGACGAACCCACATCTGACCCCGTAGGCTGAGCCATACCACCCGGGCCGCCCCTATACGGACACTCTCTCACAGTATGGCCTTGACGGCCACACGCAAAGCAGGCACCTGTGGCACGATAGCACTCTCCAGGGTGGTGCCTCCCGCAATAAGAACATTGAGGCATAGGTGGCCTCGACTGGCCAGAATCTCTGTCCGCCCGTGAACCCGAAATCCTGGAGCTCTGGCCTATCCCTGAATGCCCTGGGCTATCAAACCTCCTACCTGAAACCTGTAAAGGTATACTCGGTGCCGACTGGGAGGGATGTCTGCTGAACTGCTGCTGCTGCTGAGGCTGCGTACTCCGAAACTCTCCAGAATACCCAGTTGATCTGGCCCTCTTGGGCCGGCTCTCGTCTTGACTCCTATCAGGCTGACGCACCTTATGCCGGTCCTCCATGCCCTGGGCGTGTGCCTGTATACGGGCAATATCCATACCGGGCTGAGCAGCCAACACCAAACAACTGTCGATCAAATAATCATCTAGTCCCATAATATACCGGTGCATCCTATCGGCCATAGTGGCTACCACAGCAGGTGCATATCGGGCCAACGAGTCAAACTCCAGGCTATACTCCCGGACACTCCTACCCTTCTGTCTTAATAGCAAAAATCTGTCGGCCCTAGCCCGCCGTAGCTCCGGAGGTAGAAAATGGCCAAGAAAGGCCTCAGAAAACTCATCCCAGACTGCTGGGGGAGCGCCGTCGCTTCTGGCTAGCTCCCAAGACTCGTACCAATTAGCTGCTACATCATACAACCGGTACGAAGCCAACTCGACTGACTCTGTCGGAGAAGCCTTAATCAAATGTTGGGTGCGCTGCATCTTTCTAATGAACTCCTCTGGATCCTCCTCGGGCTTTGTCCCGAAGAACTCTGGTGGACTACATGTCAAGAACTCATGGGCCCTCGAACTTTCATATCGGTCTACACGGTCACCCCCAAATACGTGCCTATGAACCTGCTCCGCCATCAGCCTAGTCAGCAACTGAACCGCATCTCGCATAGCCCTGTCCTCCGCTCCTAGCTGTAGAGCTGGAGGCTCAGGTACCGGAGCTCTGGGGGCTGGCGGTGGGGCCGCCCTCTGATCTGTAACTGGTGCTGCTCTAATTCCATCTAATACAGGCAGCGTAGCAGAACTGGCTGTCGGGCCCTGGTAACTCTCCGGGCCTGGCTAGTCTCTCCTGCTTCTGCCACCGCTTTGCCCTTCTGAGCAGCCGTCGCCTTCTTCGGAGGCATCACTGTAAACATAACAATCGGTCAGAAAGAGGTCACCCTAATAGCACAGCTCTATCGCACGATCTAAGATAAGAAAGAAGGGTAGGATCCTAAATGCCCTGTAGCCTCCTGTTTATAGATGTGGTGCACGACACACCGATAAACAGGACTCTACTAGACACGGTCTGTAGACATTCCCAGGACTAACCGCTCTCATACCACTTCTGTCAAGACCCAACCCCGTTGGCCGCGACTTGTGCCCAAGTTGGGCACTCTTACGTACCCTTGTCCCAAATTCGCATAATAACAGAATAAGCAGCTGTAATAATTAAATGACATCGCTAAATAGCGTATAGGAGTGGATATAACGCACGATGGCCGATAAGGCCGTCACAAAATATATAAACAACCTCAACGTATGCAAAACACACAGAACATATACACAACCCACATCACATGTCTACAGACCTCTACAGAACGAAAATATAATCATAAGACGGGACAGGGCCCCGTCGCACCCCTGAATGAACATATACATATGTAACAGAAAAGTCGGTACCAAAATATGGCTCCGGACAAAGGAGCACTTCAAGCAGCTGAGCAGATAACCTAGGCGGGCGGGTCAGCAAAACGTGCGTCTGTACCTGCGTGGCATGAAACGCAGCCCCCGAAGAACAGGGGGTCAGTACGGAAAATGTACTGAGTATGTAAAGCAGAGATTGTAATAAATAAAATTAAAGACAGAACAGAATGTACGGAGAATGAACAAGATACATAGGAAATCAAAAATTTCATATCAAAAGTCATAAGTAATGCATGCAGAAAACATATGCCAAAGCCGGCCCCGCTATGGGACTCGGTGAACAGAACATGGGCGCCCCCGTCTCCGGCGCCATAACACATCATACTTCAGAGTAGGGAATATCTCCGAAACACATCATAACATACCAAACGGCCATACCACATCACATCATCAGATATCAAAATATATGTACATGGCACATCATACTCCGGACCCATGTACGTGTCATACCTGCCCCCTCACATCGAGGCACGGCGAACAATGCAAAATATACAAATTTTTTCATCGAAACCATAATTCACCCAACACTTCTAGTTTTTTACCTACTTATTCATAACACATTTCCACCTTCCAAGTTCATCAACCAAAATCCTAATTTGCACCTTAACATCTTCATTATCACAATAACATAAAATCATTCCAAAATGGCATAACCTTCTACATTTCATTTCAACACCAACCTAAACCATTTTGCCTTCATTAACATTATAAGGATCACAATAACACAACTAACTTATTAAACAAAACAACTCCATCACCATTTCCCTTACATATAAGCCACGGCCAACATGCAACTTTAAACTTTATTCAACTCTCATTCAACTTTCATTTCCAGTACAAACTCACATTAAGCACAACTATAATACAACTTAAAATTCAACATACCTACACTACATATATTCGGCCACTTGCACACATGCACTTCCGCCATGCAAACTTCCATATTTCTATACATTCTACTCATTTACATATACTACAACACAAATAAACCTTCATAACATAAATAGAAGGGATGAATTCTTACCTTCCTCTTAAAGCTTTTTCACTCCACCAAATTATCCAAACGACGAAACCAATGGGCGATCTTCCGAAATAATTATACCAAGTTGTACAGGGACCTTGAATTAGTAGGAATATAACAAGAAAACAATTTTTGGAGCAAGATTTTGAGGGGTGAATTTCCTATGGCCAAACCCGAAATGGTCCCTTTGAGTGTTCTTGGTTTTCTTTTGTTTTTTTTTCTCTTTCTCTTGTCTTGAAAATTCTAGAAAATTAACAAGCCTTGCCCCTTTTTATTAACTAGTTGGTCACATGATTAATCACATGACCAACTTGTTAAATTTGGGCCAAACAAGGCCATGGCCGGCCACCCTTCATGGGTTGGGCTTGGCCTTCTAATAATTTTTTTTTGCCCAATGACTTATGGATCAAATTTTGTAATTCCCGAAACTAATTTCCAAAATTCCAATTTTGCCCTTGACCTTCCTCAACACTTCCACATCAATATTCTTCATGAACAACGCACACATATCTTACTTCAAATCATCATGTGACCTTATTCCTTACAAATCATAACTATTTCGAATTTTCCGAACATGCGAAAGTACGAGGCATAACAAATATCTCCGCATCAATATTTTCATAGACAGCTTGTGTGCTAAACAAGATCAAGAACATTACCTTGTTCTTAACTTCTCGCAATTATCTTGAATTATCCGAATGTGCAAAATGCGGGATATAACATCCTCCCCCCCTTTAGAACATTCGTCCTCGAATGTTCAAATGACCTCGTGGGGTGTCATAATACTTCGGGAGGGTCCTTTTTATAGTCGTCCTTCCTTCATGCCCGTTTCTTTCCTTTCACCCTATTTCCTTTATAATCGAACTCTCCGACCTCCACATAAGTTCTCTTTCCGCGTCATGGGTTTTCTAACCCACTGTACCAAGTTAGTATCCTTGTCCTTCCTGGATGACCTCTTCTCTATTACTGTTCCGTCATAGTACCTTAACAAGAGCCACGCATTTGGCACGCATTCTTCACTTAATGATTCAATATGACCACAAGTTGTTCCTTGCTCTTATTTTATTTATAGTGTTGCAGTCTCGGTCATCATGCTATCGATATCCATCAGCTTTTGGTGTTCTCCTTCCCTCGCTCCCTATTTCTTTATATCTTGGTCACTATTTCCACTTTAATCTTTCATTCCATATATTTATCCAAAACGTATATACATAATGTTTCTTTACCATTATCATCCGTCGCAGTCCAGTTACCCTTATGATAGCTTATGATCCGAGTTCATTTGACCTCTCAGTTCGCAATATCTCCGAGTCCTTACTACAACTTTTCTTTATTTCCTTCTCTCACATTTCTCGACACAAGTATACTTATCTTGACTTCTCATATTTGGCGCTCGCTCCGTCCATCGTTATTTCTTTGTAACTTAGCTTGTAAGCATTTTCTTGCTCTTTTATTACTCCTTTTAAAACATATCACCGTGTATTTAGGTATGACGCCAGTCTGCCCGGTAGGAGGGGTTCAGATCATGACATAAACATGTCATAATTCATGTTGGCAAGAAGCATTCTCTTAAGGTATCTTTCATTATTCCCCCTTTATGTCGGCCTTACGGTACACTCATTGTCAATTCGTTCGCTCTTCTTCCATGTATCCTTTTGACGTGCCGATATATTTCGGACTCCGATCCCGAGCTAACAAATGTCCTTTCTTGGCGCTTGAAAATGTCGTAATTTCTCATAAGTTAATATAATATGGTCTCCCCCCCCCCCCCCTTTAAGGGGCTCCCTATATGCCAACAGTTCTTTTGTGAAGTCTTCGTTTATACCTCCCTCCTTATCTTTCTTTCTAACTCCATACACAACATATCGGAACGTCTTACCATAAGTTTTTGGCTACACCATCGTTCTTGCCAATATTCCCCTACCTTCCCGTCCACTATCTATTCTTGCACCCATTTAGCTTACTTATTCGTATTTCTTCCTTTGCCATCTGTGGCATTAGCCTTGAAGTTCATGGAATTTTATTTTGAACGTGCAATTCCGTTTCACTCTGAAGTCATCTTCTCAGAAAGGCACTTCTATATCTGAGGCAACCACATTAATATGGCTGCACATCTATTCCTTTACATACTTTTTAAGGACCTAATCTCCTAACATCATCGCCATGCCTAATCATTCTTTTCTTGCTTCACATCTCCCGTTATCGTCAGTATTCGTTTTGCCTTATTTATTGAAATTAATTTCTCGAACCTCATCCATTCCTCTCTTGTTCCTTATTACCACACTTTATTCTTCTTACGTACCTACCTTCGAGTTTTTATCCAAGTAGTCTCATGCTTTATCAGCAATTTCTCTCGGGCTTCCCTTACCGGGATTTCTTACCTTTCACCTTTTTCCGACATTTTGGTCTCTTTGCCTTCCATTTACTTACTTTCTTTCTTTCTCAAGTATCACCATATCAGAATTTTTCGATCTTACCCTATAGAGAGAATAACATCAGCCTTCCTTATAATATTGTGCCGTTCATTCTTGTTGTCACTTGAACTTCGGTACCCTTACTCAATTGGTGCCTTCTTTACCGTAGCGCCGGTTGCTGGGACGCACATGTTCACCGATTCAAACATATGTGGGATATCCTACGCATTACTATATATGTATAGATAGTTACTATCAACTAGTCCACGAAATACTTCCAAACACTATTCAAGCTTATCCTAATTCCACAGCTGTAATACCCCCCCTGTCTTTTCACCAACCCAATCTGCCTCGTTCTACGCGACTTCTTATGATCTCCAACCGTCCCGTATACTCTAGTTTCCTTTAGGTTATTCTAACTTTTCATTTGTCTCTTGGATCTACACTTTGTGAAAATTTCAGCATATTTCCTAAGGGGTCACCCATCCCAGAATTGCTCTCACCTTAGCACGCTTAACCTCGAAACTTCGATGGAATCTGGTGCCTTAATTCTGACATAATCGCGTCCGCTTTCTCATGTGACCTTTATTACATGATTTGGGGCTAGTCGAGGCCGTACAGATTCCGGGACACTTTCGTAACACGTCTTTTCTTTTACAATTACCATTTTTTCCCTTTTCGACCCTCAATGTTCACCTTTCACGTTTATGTATAATTACCTTCCGTGCCGGGTTCCCAGAGTCCCAATGGTAACAAACGTACCTTCGTCGCCGTTACTTATGCATACTCGATTATCAGCCAGTTCGGACTTCCTCTCACCGTTCTCATATCATAATCTACGGCAAAGCCGATTGTCGACTTTCTTTGAATCCTCCAGCAGACCTTGTTCCTACTAAACCTCGAATGTTATCCATTTTAATCCTCTGGACTGCTAATCGTCTTTCTCGCTATTATTTTTTTGTGTCATATCAAATCCATAACCTTTCTGAAAAAACTCGCCCCACTTATCGTCCGTTTACGATATTTCCTTCCCACACTTCTTCCTATTAGGTGTACCCAACAATTCTAGCAGAATCTCCTTTACCATTCTTATCTTTCAAAACCTGCGCCCAGTAAATACCAACAATGCCTCACAGGACATATATATATATATATATATATATATATATATAACATATTCCAGCCACCCGGAGCTTCCAACTTCAGGTAACAGAACAAATATGTCAATACTTACCCCTGTGACTTTCCATGTCGCCACTTACCTTTTTCCGTCGTATGTAAGGCTTATATAAGAAATTTCATTTCCTATGACTTGGCTCTATCGCACGATCTAGGACAGAAAGAAGGTCAACAATCCCTAGATGGCCTGTAGCTTCCTGTTTATAAATGTGGCCGGCTTCACACCATAAACAGGACTCTACTGGACACGACTTTGCAGACAACCCCACGGACAGACCTGCTCTGATACCACTTTGTCACACCCTAACCTCATTAGGGTGTGATGGGCACCCGACCCCATATTCGGAGTCGAGCGAACCCTCAGACTCTGATTACATATAGACTCTTTTCAAATTTTCAAATCAAATCACATGAAACATATAGTAAGGCTTTCAGAAACTTCCTTCTATTGTTCACAAATCAAACAAAATCTGTAGACATATGAAATCTGTAGCATATCACAAAATGTCACATCGGTTGAGAAAGCCGCTTACAAACTGATGTTCTGTACCCACGACTCTGTCTGCAAAGTCTCTATCACAAATCAAAAATCACAACTTATATATGCTCTGACTCGGCAACACTCCGGGAGGAAGTGGAGTTCGCCAATCCCGCTGAAACACCTCATAGCAAAGTCTTCTGCTCATCTGGGTGTACCTGCGTGGCATGAAACGCATCCCCCGAAGAAAGGGGGTCAGTACGGAATATGTACTGAGTATGTAAAGCATGGAATAAAATGAACAGAATCACAAGTGAAACAAATTGTACAGAAGATTAATACAGGAGAAAGTGTGATATGCAAATTAATAAAAACGACTTACTGGAAGCACAGACCATGCATGCCAAGAAAGGTATCCGGCCCCTTGCGGGACCCGGGGAGAACGTGGCGCCACCCTGCCTTTGGCGCCACACACATCTAACTCCAGAAGTTTTGCTCCGTAATCTCCGTCACAAATCATAATATCATATCATAATAACATATCATATGTGGTTCGGCGAACCATAACACATCATAACACCATAACACATCTAACTTCGGAATACATATATGGTACCCGGCCCTCAAACGGGAACCCGGCGAACCATATGCACGATACATACCAGCCCGGGACTCGGCCAAGGAAATCATGACATATGCACGAGCAGAGTAGTGAGAAACTAAATGCACATAAATCAAGACTCGATGGAATAACCGAACGTGCTATCAGGATATTCGTAGCAGATTACTCGTAACAGAATGCTGATATCAGAATACTTATATCAGAATACTTATGTCAGAATACTTATATCAGAATACTTACGTTAGAATACTTGTATCAGAGTACTTATGTCAGAATACTTATATAAGAGTACTTATGTCAGAATACTTATGTCAGATTACTCGTATCGGAGTACTTATATCAGAATACTCAAATCAGAATACTCATATCCGAATTATTGGATACTTATATCAGAGAGGGCATACAGATCATAACAAACTCAGAACTATAGAGTAGAGTTACCTCAAAATACACATCACAACTTACTTCGCTCTAAGACATGCCAAAAGAAATAAAGGGTAAGCCTTACATACCCGTCTCACGACCAACTAGCTACGCTTATTTGTCCAACCTTGCTAGTCTACATAAAAAAGAATTCACATAATCATTAAATCCATTGTCATTCACTTGTCTTAACTTCTCAAATAAATTCACTTATATTCTGCCAAAATTTCGGCAGCATCTCCCCTGTAAATATACCATCCCCGAGAATCTAACTCGGCTAATTTATCAATACAATCCGAGAATTCAACTCGGTCAACCAACAAAAATGCCAACAATTGTTCTAGCGACACTACAATATTCAAAATGACCCAATCAACATACAATGCCGCCCGAACCTTTCCAACTTCAATAAAAACATTGGCAATATATTTTCTCTTGTTCTAGATTCATGAACCATATCAACAATCATACATTAACAATATTACTCATGCAATGTAAAAATTCAAGCTAATGTCGCATTAACTTCGTCAATCTTCCGATAACGATTACAACTTTATTTTAAGCCATGTAACCTTCATTTTTCATCATGAAATTCACAATACAACAACTAAAATATTAAATAGAATCAATTCACTACAACTTGCCAAATCACCCATCATTCGGCCACAACAACTACATGCATATTCTCATGAGTTTTTCATCCGTTTCTATACATTACATTCCAACAACAACAACAACCAAAATGCTACACAAAATTAATCCACCCCTCTTACACAACATAACACACACTCACACGGCCGACATGGCACCTACACGGCCCAACATCTACTTGCATGATTTCATGTTTTTCATTCACTTCTACATGCTACAACATGTACCAAGCATTCATAACACATAAAAAAAGATTAATTCTTACCTTTTCCCTTCAAGTTTTTTCTTGGTTGAGGTTATGAATTTGTACAATGAATGATTTTCTTGTTGCAACAATTCTCCCATGTTGTAGAGAACCTTCCAATTACTTGAAATGTAAGAAGAAAATAATTTTTGGTGATTAATTTCCATGGCTTCCATTTTTTTTTCTTTCCATGGTGGCCGAACATGGTCCCTTTTTCTTTCTTCTTCCTTTCTTCTCTTGAAGTTTCATGAACTTGTGAGGGGATATTTTGTCTTATAATTTTTCTCCTCCACTTATCTATATTTATAAATAAGTCCCTCAAGAAAGAATATGGTCACATGGCCATATTTCTTTTTCTCCAAGGTTCTAGAACTTATGGAGAAATATGACCAATATACATCTTATATTCATAATTCATCTAGGTGGGCCAAGGCCCACCTTAAGTGGACGGCCACCATGGTTCATTTTCTCAAGCCCAATTTTTTTTTTCAAGCCCACTTTGTTTCATAACCAATTTTTATAATTCATGAAAAACTATTTTCCTAATTCCCGAATTTGCCCTTAGCCTTTCTCAATATCTCCGCATCAATATTTTTATAGACAACTTGTGTGCTAAACAAGATCAAGAACATAACCTTGTTCTTAACTTCCCGCAATTATCTTGAATTATCCGAATGTGCAAAATGCGGGATATAACAAAAGGTACGCTAAGGGGTGCCCGGGTGGGCTCGCTCCAGGTGCTCGTCGCGGCCCGCCGGTTGGGTCGTGACAAACGTGTATCAGAGCAGTTCTGTCATAGGGTGTATCTACGAGCCGTGTCAAGTAGAGTCTTGATTATGGGTGTGTTGTGCACCACACTTATAAACAAGAGGCTCCGGGCATTTTTGGAATGATTGACCTTCTTTCTTCATAACATCGTGCGATAGAGCTATGATATAAGAACTTCCTTCTCCTTAACCGTGTATTGTGTATTTCAGAGATGCCTGTAAAGAGAAAGGCTACGGCAGCCAAAAAGGGCAACACAGTGGCAGAAAAGCGAGCTGAAAGAGCACCGCAAACAGTTGTAGAGGGAAGTGAGTCCCAGAATGCGGCTCAATCTCAGTCCTCCCAGACAATGCCTATTTCTTAGGAGCGTGAGGGAGCCTCAGCTCCAGCTCCAGCACCTCCGGATCCTCCACCGGATGCTTCCGGCCAAGATGTAAAAGAGGTCATTCATTTTCTTACTCAATTGGTTGTTGCCCAGACTCAGCGACAAAGCACAGGGCAAGGTAATTGGGCCGTTAGTGCAAGGTCCCGTGACATCATTAGCTTAAACCCTCCGGAATTTTTTGGATCAAAGCTGGATGAGGACCCTCAGGACTTTATTAATGGGATGTTGAGGACGCTTCGCTTGATACATGCTTCGGACACCGAATCGGTGGAGTTAGAGTCATATAGATTGAGGGATGTTGCGGTTCATTGATAGCGGATAGGTATGCTTCGTCCATGGTAGCGGATATGGTAGCGGATATGGGTGACTGAGTGCACCGATTTATGAATGGTCTAGGGCCACATTTTATGGATAGGTGCTTGACTGCGTCCCTTCAGGACAATATGGATATTTCACGCATTCAGGCCCATACTCAGAATTTAGAAGAAAGTCTACAACAACAAAAGTGTGAACGTGAGCAAGATAGGGGACATAGCAAGAGGGCCATATCTTCGGGTCTGGTGAGCGACTTTGGAGGAGGGCACAGACAGCAGTTTCCTAGGCATTCAGGCTATTCTATGATCAGTGCGCCTCCACGGTTTGCAGGCCAAAGATTTGATAGATCTTACACGGTTTCCGGGCCGAGTAAGAGTTTTTCGGGGTCTCTGTTCAAAGATAATTCGGGTCAGGCGAGGCCACCTATACCGCGATGTTCCCAGTGTGGGAAGTTACATTGGTGTCAGTGCCGATCGGGTTCATAGGTTTGCTATTCAAGTGGCTGGCCAGGCCATATTATGCGTGATTTCCCCTCGATTCAATGTAGAGGTAGGACCCAGCCTTCAGGGTCAGTAGCCGGATCTTCATCATATGTACGCCCTATGGGGCTAGGTTCACATGCGCCAGTCGGCCATGGTAGAGGCAGGGGAGAGTCCCCAGTTCTAGCAGTCCTCAGCACCGTATTTATGCTTTGGCTGGACGCCAAGATCTCGAGTCTTCTCCTGATGTGGTCACAGGTATATTATCGGTATTTTATCATGATGTTTATGGTTTGATAGATCCGGGCTCCACATTGTCATATGTTACTTCATATGTTGCGGGTCGATTTAGAGTTAAATCGGAGTCGATCAAACCTTTTGAGGTGTCTACACCCGTTGGTGAATCGGTAATAGCTAGCTGAGTATATAGAAACTGTATAGTTGCAATTTGTGACCGTCGTACTATGGTTGACTTGATGTTATTATTGGCATGGATTGGTTGGCTTCTTGCTATGCCTATGTTTATTGTAGAATGAAAATTGTTCGCTTCCAATTTCTGGGAGAACCAGTTTTAGAATGGAAAGGGAATACTGCGTCACCAAAAGGTAAGTTTATTTCCTATATAAAGGCAAGGAAAATAGTCACAAAAGGATGTATTTATCATCTAGTTCGGTTTCAAGATGTAGAAGCTGAATCGCCAACTCCTCAATCAGTTCCCGTGGTGAATGAATTTTCGAATGTGTTCCCGGAAGAGCTTCCAAGCCTTTCTCCTGAGTGGGATATTGATTTTACTATTTATGTGTTGCTAGACACTAAGCCTATATCTATTCCCCGTTATAGAATGGCTCCCGCAGAATTTAAAGAGTTGAAGGAGCAATTGAAAGACTTGCTTGAGAAAGGTTTTATTAGGCCTAGTTCATCCCCGTGGGGAGCACCTGTATTGTTTGTCCGAAAGAAAGATGGATCCTTGAGAATGTGCATTGACTATCGGCAATTGAATAAGGTGACGATTAATAACAAATATCCTCTTCCGAGGATTGATGACTTATTTGATCAATTGCAAGGTGCCAAATGGTTTTCAAAGATAGATTTGAGGTCCGGGTAACATCAAGTGAGAGTTAGGGAGAAAGATATCCCTAAGACATCCTTTAGAACAAGATATGGCCTTTTTGAGTTCAGGGTAATGTAATTTGGGCTGACTAACGCACAAGCAGTATTTATGGATTTGATGAACAACGTGTTCAGGCCCTTCTTAGATCTATTTGTGATCGTATTCCTCGATGATATCTTGGTGTATTCAAGATCCGAGGCAGAACATGCAGATCATTTGCGTACTGTCCTTAGAGTTCTTCAGACTCGAGAGTTGTTTGCAAAATTTTCTAAGTGTGAGTTTTGGTTGAACTCAGTGACATTTCTGGGGCACATTGTTGTAGCTGATGGTATTCTGGTAGATAGTCAAAAGATTGAGGCCGTGAAGACTTGTCCAAGGCCCACAACTCCTACGGAGGTTCGCAACTTTTTGGGCTTAGCAGGTTATTACAGGAGATTTGTTGAAGGTTTTTCTTCGATTTCTGCACCACTCACAAAGTTGACCCAAAAATCAGCAAAGTTTCAATGGACAAATGCTTGTGAACGTAGCTGTTATACCCCGTATTTTTGTACGTTGGATTACTCGTAAGCTAATCGACTTAAGTTCAAGGACAAGTTTATTTTGGGATATGAGACAAGGGCTTTTAATCCCCAATTTTTAATAAGTGCACGATTTGTTATAAATTTCAATTAGTATAGAAATATTAATGGAGATTAGGGATTAATTAAGATTAATTAAGTTAGCTAATTAGGCAATTAAGTGGGCCCCACCGAATTAAAAAAAAAAAGAAAAAAAAAGGTGATGACTCATTATAGTGGGACATGTGTCCTATAGGTAGACAACATATAAATACCTATGTTGATGACTAATGTTAGTCATATAATTCATTTGCAATTGCCATTTTAATTGAGAGAAAGAGAGCTTCCATGCCATGGCAACTCAAGGCCATGGAAGATTTGGAGCAGCTCACGGCCAGTTTCCATGTTAAATTTTTTTTTTATAATCCCCTAACGTCAAGAAGGCGGCAACCTAAGGGTGCCGAAGTGCGGGAGATGATGTGGTGCGAATTGAGCAAGTTATTATAGGATCTGTCCTAATCAATTCAAGGTAAGATTTCTTCATCTTGAAATGTAATTGGAGTTAAAGATGTTGTAATGGAAAGATTAAAATTGTATTAGACGAAATTGGAAGTAAGAAATTTCATGAATTCGTTGGTATTAGGAGTTGAGTTGAATTGGAGTTGTTTCGATTTAATCGAGTTTAATTGTTGTTGGTGTCGTTGATTGTGTGATAAAAGTGAAGGGATTATCATAATTAAGGTCGTAGCTGCTATATGGAATTGTTGAAATATGAATTGGATTAAATGTTCATAAAGTTGTGGGTTGTTCTTGTTGAGTTGAAAGATTAAAAGTGTAGTTTTATGTTCATGTGTTGTTGTTCTTGTTGTTGTTGTGTTGTTGGTGATGTGGCTCCTAAATTTGGAGGAAAGAAGTGTATAACATATCGTATACAAAGCGTATGTTGGTCCGTTTGGTGTATAATCTTAGATGTTAATGATTTGGATTGGAAGTTCGGGTTAGGCGAGTTATATAGAGGAAATGCTGCCCGATTTCCGTTAAGTTCTTAACTAACAAAAATCCTAATCAAGAAAAGTATGAACTAAAGAATGATTCCTATAAGTGATTGGTTGTGGACTTATAAGCTAGAAAGTATAGTTTACTAACGATAGCGTTACTTTTATATTAAATAGGCTAAAGGGGCGACGAAGCGAACTTGGTTACGGTTAACCTATAACAGGTATGTAAAGCTAACCCTTCTTTCTTTTTGGCATGATCTTTGTGAAACAAACAGACGACGTGTATGTGACTCCAAAGAAGCTCCTATTCGTAGAGACACTAGGATGGTTAATGTTCTTGATTTCTAGAACCTATTTCATTATGTCTTGATACGTGTCTATGATTCCTGAAGTTCTATTGATATGATCCATAATGACATTCGAAGGGTACTTGATATGACTATTGTCTTGACTTCCAAATGATAGTTCGTTTGAATATTCTATTGAGTCTCAAATATAATTTAGTTTGCATATGGTTGCTCACTACTCTGCTCGTGCAAGCCTCAATATATCTTTCACTGAGTCCCGGGCCAGGATACGTTTTCGTGCACAGTTTCACTGCATCGTTCACCGAGTCCCTCACAAGAGGGCCGGGATACGGTATATATATGTATGATGATATGATGATATGATGATGTGATTGTGGCGCCAAGGATGGCATGTGATGACTTTATTCACCGAGTCCCATAGTAGGCCGGATATGATATATGATATTGATATTCATGTTTTACATTTTATAAGGCAAGTGTATTGGTATTTTGAAAGTCATACTTGTCTCTGGTAATTTCTATTTCAATCATGATCCTCTTTATTGTGTTCATGCTTTATATACTCAGTACATATCTCGTACTAATTTCTTCGGGGGGCTGTGTTTCATGCCCGCAGGCACAGATACTCGATTTGGTGATCCTCCAGCTTAGGACTTCCACTAAGCTGTTTTGGAGAGCTCCATTGTTCCGGAGCCTAGACTCTTGGTACAGATCTTTTTATGTATATATACATATGTTTATCCAGGGGTACGACGGGGCCCTGTCCCGTCATATTTCACTATCAATACTCTTAGAGGTCTGTAGACATATGTGTGGGTTGTGTATAAGTTTGTTCAGCTGTGTCTACACGATGTGCTATGGATATGTTCGTTTGTAGTGGCAGCCTTTTCGGCTTGCGTATGGTGTTGATATATAGTGGCAGCCTTGTCGGTTTGCGTATCATACTATATTTTGATCAGTTGTGACTCCTCAGGAGACAGGTTATCTGGGTATATATATATATATATATGATGCCCTTATGATCCTTTGGAGTTCTTTTGCAAGTTTCCATATTGTTCTTAGATTCAGTTTGACTATATCTAATAGGTACGTATACGAGTGTCCAGATCGGGCACTAGTCATGGCCCACGGTGTTGGGTCGTGACAAAAGTGGTATTAGAGCAGTTCATCCTCGGAGTGTCTACAGACTGTGTCTAGTAGAGTCTTGTTTATCGGTGTGTTGTGCACCACATCTATAAACAGGAAGCTACAGGACATTTAGGATGTTATCTTTCCTTCTTATTCAAGATCGTGCGATAGAGCCAAGAGATAGGAAAGGATATCCTTTATACACTAACCTTTGATTTCAGCAGGAGAGTGGTGTCGACAAGAGAAGGCAAATAATGCTAATGGGAGTTACAGAGGTAAGATATTTCATCGAGGTTACGTTATCATAAATTGTATATACAGAATCGAAAACTGGCCATCATCAAGGTGAGTTATTGAGGTATAGTAAGAAAATGGATTGAATGTATATATATTGTTCATAAGTTCAGTATAAGGTGTGAACAGAAGAAGCTGAATGAATCAGTAAAAAGATAGGTAAGCAGGGTACATGTCAGATATAGTGTGAATGTTGCAGGTATGATTGAAACCTACAGTTAAAGATTGAAAGGGAAAATAAACAGAAAAGTATAATAGGTGCAGTTTGAGTTGGACATACTAGGTAAGTTCATCATTTTCGTATTGTTATTGATATGGGGAGCCCTGTACAGCTGCAATACGATATAATATATGTATATATGTTGGTCCTGTGAGGCATTGTTGGTATTTCCTGCTTGCAGGTTTCGGGATAGTAAGAAATATAGAAGAAACTCTGCCAAAATTTTCTTAGAAGTAAAAAAAGAGAATGAGATATAAGTTCATAAAAAGTCTTGAAAGGTCATGTCAACAGTAATCATAAGACTTGACTAAGTTGCAAGTACGTCTGACTTCGAGAAATAAAGTTAACAGTTGAATTGATAATAGTAGTAATTATGAGGTCGACATCCATATGGTAAATTTATCATGTTGGATTAAAGCTTTAAGAGATACCCTCTATGTCATCCGTAAGTGACACCACTCTTATTTGGGAAACTTGATTTCGAAAAAGCAAATATGAGCAGCAAAGTTTGGATTTCATTTGAATGGACCAAAATACTTTCCATCCACAATTTTACCTTAGAAAAAGCTCATGTTGAAGAGCAAAAACGTCCAGCAATTAAGTTTCACCTTTATTTGAAGAGTACAAAGCATACAATAAGTAGTTTATGAACTAAATAGTTTGTTCACGACCCAAGAACAAATCTGGAGGTAAACTATGTGAATCAAGCATTAGAAAGTCCGGTGGTGCTTGTCGGATTCTAGTTCTTCTTCATATGGTGGTTTTGGAATACGCTTCATGGTGACGTAATCTTGGAGTTGGAACGTTCTGGTGTTCTTGAGGTAACATTCCATCATATCTTTACGTCCTTGAGTTTATTAGTTCTTAATCAACTAATTGGAGATGAAATTTGTAGAAGGAAAACTCAAACTTGTGGTCTGTCTTAGATCATGTGTTTCATGTGTTGTTGATGAAAAGCTAGGATAATTTGGAAAGGGCTTGTGACACTAAGGGATGATTTAGAAAAAGGTGGCAAATCTTAACAGAATGTTTTATTGAGGTATCGAGTGAATGATAAGTAGGGATAAATTACGACGAGTTTATAGTTAAAAGGAGTAATAGTATTATTGAAACGAGAGTACAGAGGAGGAAGAATTGTGACGGATATGGATGTGTTGAAAAGACAGCTTGTTAGATATTAAGGATAAGATTGATCAGAAAAGGTGAAAGGTTAAGTACGCCTACTCCACAGAGTGTAATTAAACCACAGTAAGAATCATGAATAAGGTTAAGAAGTGTTACACTATAGGATTGATTACGAGCAGGATATTACGTAAATATCATAAGGGTTGTTATGAAAATGAGTAAAGTCTAGCGAGGAAGTGACTAAAAGATATGACGTGATCTATGTGATTAAAGTATTAAGGCGAGCTATAGAATGAATAAGAAAGACTTATAAAGTTCTTCTATCGGAAAAGTTCAGAATAAAGATTATGTGATAAAGAAAATGAAAGCGAGCACAAGAAAGGAAGGAGTTAATTGAAAGAAGGAAATAAGAAGAAAGCGAGCGAGATAACAGTGTAGTAACAGGTTATGACATAGCCGAGAACACGAGTAATATAAATGGCATAACTTGTGAAAGACTAAACTATAGAAAGATGAGCAACGAAGCAGAATGAGTGCCAGAAAATGACTGGAATAATAGGAAGAAATAGGGATGAACAGAATACACTTTGAAAAAGAGAAAATGATTATGTAGGAGTAGTGTTTTCCGAAAGATACTGGAGTAGCAAGAGATTCCTCGTGCACAGAATAAAAGATGGACATAGAATGGAGAAATGGAAAGGAATACTAAACAAAGCACCCAAGATAGATGTAATTAATGGAGTACGAGTGTGAAATAAAAGGGAAATACATAGCTACGAACTTAAAGGTGTAATACAACGACAAGGCGATAAGATAAGACTATCATTAAGATGATTTTGAGTAAGTTAGAAGTCAGTGTCAGGTTCGCAACAAGGGTAGAAGAGCAGTATATGACTTTACATCGGAAATAGTTAAATCCTTAAAGGACAAGGACTGTAGACCTGAGGGACAAATGGTGTATGGTAAATTTATTAAAGGAAACAAATGATGTAGGTTGGGATGAAGATAATGTTACAAGAGAACTTTGGACACTTATCATTAGAATATAAATGCTACCTAGTTTGGAATTTGGAATGACTACAGGTACTAATTAATTATTGATTGGAGTAAGTGGAATGTGGCATTGGATGAGTTGCTACATTCATTACATTACTCGAGTACAAATTATCAGATAAGATTTTATACTATATATGGAAAGGTTCTCATCGCTTCACAATTTTGTTAAGGTTTCGTACGTGGATAATCAAAGTTATACATTATAAAGAAAGACATGAGTATGGTACAGTATACCAAGTGAATTGGAAGAAGGATCGGGTGAATTTGAGATTGGAAATAGGGACATAGAGCGGAATATAAATAGATAATGGTATATGTACGCCCTTAAGGGGGGAAGCATGTGAGAGAAGTGCAAGTGTAAGATGGAAGCGATTAACGCTGAAATATATTTGATATGGATGCTTAAACTTCAAGTGAAATCCCTTGCTAAAACAAGTTAGTAAGATCTGGAGACCAACAATAAACGGATAGAAACCAGGATGGTATTTGAGACAAGACCGAGAATCATTTGTAAAGATCTTGTGTGATATGACATTAGGAAGTGGGTGCTTGTAAAAAGAAAGAGTACGACAGAAGAATGATAACGAGTAACTTAAGAGATTATAAAAGATAGCAATGCTATACTAGATTAAAGGCTAAGATGTTGGCAATAGAGTTGTGCGCTAATGATGTTGCGACTTATAAGTAGCAAAAAGAAGGGAAAGAAAATCTCCTATGATAGGATATGAGAAAAATCAAAGGATGAATCAAGGGAAAGGAGTATGACAAGATAGGATACAAGCGAGTTTTTGTACGGATGAGATATATAAAGCAGAATGAACCAAGAGAAGGAAAGACTATGACTAAGATTGGATATACTTCGTACAGGTTGTACAAGAATAGTTATGCAATCTACGAATATTTGTATGCTAAGAATGAGACCAAGTGTGTACTTGATAATAAGAGTAAGGATTCAGTAATAGCAATGCGGTTATGATATTTTGGGTACATCAAGGAAATGTGTAAGATGATTTGAGGCAAAAATTACCGAGATAGGATTAGTACTGAGGACAAAAGCCATAGTTGAGCCCCGATATCAATTGAAAGATATAAGAGAAGGATGTAAGGTCTGCATAAAGACTAGTGAGACGACGCTAAGGTATTTCTAGGGCTGATTTAAGCACCTTCGCATATTCGTGTAAAGATTGCAACATAATGTGTGACATAAAAACTAAGAGCCAAATTTGAGTAAAGAGGCAATAGAAGAGTTTGAATAAAAAATAAAGAAACGACACGAGATAATATGCCTAAAATGTTACAAGTTGGATTAAGGGAAATTGTGAAATGGTTTAAGCGAGACGAACAGAGCAAGCTGGTTACTGGATGACAGTGAATTTACGTGTCTAATAAAAAAAAATCTTTCAGAATTATACCAATTAATAATAGACAGGTCACAGAGCAGCTATGTAAAGTTATAATATGAGGGAACTCCAGCGCTACTTGATAGCCAACTCTAAAGATCGAGATAAGGACAAAAAGGGTAAAGTGACAGTGAAAGTCGAGAAGTGATACATGATGCCGAAGATTCCAGAAGATGGGTTGTAACAGCTGAGCAATCTAAGGTTATTGAAGTGAAATAATGCTACACCAAGGGAAATTTCGTTTTACTCATAGAATCTGTGAAGGGTCTATAGGTTACTAGAGGCATGAAATACTCCAGGGATAGTAAAGTCCAATAAATTGACGAGGAACGTCTACGCGTAGGAGGTAGGATGAAGTGAACGATACATCTTAAGGAAGTAACTTATAGAAGAAGAAAGAGTCGAGTTATGACTAAGTGCACCAGAGAGAAGAGTAAGATTTCAGTTGGAGAGCTCACAATACAACCGTCAATCAACTGCGAAATGAAAAGGAGAGTAAAGACAACGGCGTGGAATTATCACCTCGAGAGGCAAGAGCAAGAACAAATATTATGGAAATGGTTACTGAGATAGCTGGAATGCGTCATAATAAATTGAAGGGAATCGACTAATGAAGGAGGCATGTGTAGCGCATGATTTAATAAAAGAACATTTAAGGAAGTATTGGGAGTGCAGGACTAGTTTAACATTCGAGGACGAATGTTCCAAAAGGGGGAAAGGATGTTATACCCCGTATTTTTGTACGTTGGATTATTCGTAAGCTAATCGACGTAAGTTCAAGGACAAGATTATTTTGGGATGTGGGACAAGGGATTTTAATCCCCGATTTTTAATAAGTGCACAATTTGTTATAAATTTCAATTAGTATAGAAATATTAATGGAGATTAGGGATTAATTAAGATTAATTAAGTTATCTAATTAGGAAATTAAGTGGGCCCCACCGAATTAAAAAAAAAAAGAAAAAAAAAGTGATGACTCATTATAGTGGGACATGTGTCCTATAGGTAGACAACATATAAATACCTATGTTGATGACTAATGTTAGTCATATAATTCATTTGCAATTGCCATTTTAATTGAGAGAAAGAGAGCTTCCATGCCATGGCAACTCACGGCCATGGCAGATTTGGAGCAACTCACGGCCAGCTTCCATGTCAAAAAAAATTATAATCCCCTAACGTCAAGAAGGCGGCAACCTAAGGGTGTCGAAGTGCGGGAGATGAAGTGGTGCGAATTGAGCAAGTTATTATAGGATCTATCCTAATCAATTCAAGGTAACATTTCTTCATCTTGAAATGTAATTGGAGTTAAAGATGTTGTAATGGAAAGATTAAAATTGTATTAGACGAAATTGGAAGTAAGAAATTGCTTGAATTCGTTGGTATTAGGAGTTGAGTTGAACTGGAGTTATTTCGATTTAATCGAATTTAGTTGTTGTTGGTGTCATTGATTGTGTGATAAAAGTGAATGGATTATGATAATTAAGGTCGTAGTTGCTATATGGAATTGTTGAAATATGAATTGAGGAATGTCGTTGGGTTACAGGTGCTTGTTTTTCTTATGGCCGTCCAGGCCATATGATGAAAGAGTGTCCCTATGGAGATGGTGTAGGTGCTATGGCTCAGCCTACTGGGTCAGTTGCTAGTTCCTCTTCTTTTGTAGTTATGCGCCCTATGGGGCAGGGTATTCAGACACCAGCAGGTCGTGGTAGAGGTCGTGGCTGAGCTTCCAGTTCTAGTGGTCCTTCGAACAGCATATATTCCTTGGCAAGTAGGCAGGATCAGGAGGCATCACCGAATGTGGTTACAGGTATATTATCAATTTCCTCTCGGGACGTATATGCATTGATAGATACAGGCACCACCTTATCATATATATCTCCCTTTGTTGCTAGTAGAATCGGAATAGAACCTGAGTTGATAGAACCATTTGAGGTAGCTACACCAGTAGGAGATTCTGTTATAACAAAGCAAGTATATGGGGATTGTTCGGTGGTTATATATAGTCGTCATACCATGGCAGATCTGATAGAGTTAAATATGATTGAATTTGATGTTATTATGGGTATGGATTGGTTAGCTTCCTGTTATGATAACGTTTATTGTAGAGAAAAGATAGTTCGATTTAAGTTCCCAGGAGAGCCAATTATAAAGTGGATAGGGAATACGGCATCGCCGAGGGGTAAGTTTATTTCATACCTCGAGGCAAGAAAGATGGTTAGAAAGGGTTATATTTATCATCTAGTTCGTGTGCATGATATGAAAGCAGAGGTACTGACTCTTCAATCAGTCCCGATAGTTAATGAATTTCTAGATGCATTCCCAGATGAACTTCCAGGTCTTCCTCCTAAACAGGAAAAAGAGTTTACTATGTATGTATTGCCAGATACTCAGCCCATATCCATTCCTCCTTATAGAATGGCACCCGCAGAGTGGAAGGAGTTAAAGGAGCAACTGAGGGACTTGTTAGAAAAGGGCTTCATCAGGCCTAGCACATCACCTTGGGGAGCACCGGTACTATTTGTGAGAAAGAAAGATGGGTCGCTGCGGATGTGTATTGATTATAGGCAGCTGAATAAAGTAACAATAAAGAATAGATATCCCCTCCCCAGGATTGATGATCTATTTGACCAGTTGCAGGGTGCTAAGTGTTTTTCGAAGATAGGTCATCATCAGGTGAGGGTAAAGGAGGCAGACATTCCGAACACTACATGCAGGACTCGATACGGGCATTATGAGTTTAGAGTGATATCTTTTGGGCTGACCAATGCTCCAGCAGTATTTATGGATTTGATGAACCGAGTGTTCAAACCATTCCTAGATATGTTCGTGATTGTATTTATCAATGATATTCTAGTCTATTCACATTCAGAAGAGGAGCATGCAAATCATTTGAGGACGGTACTTAGGGTACTACAGCACTAGAAGTTGTATGCTAAGTTTTCTGAATGAGAATTCTGGTTGACTTCAGTAGCATTCTTGGGGCATATTATTGGAGCTGATGGTATTCGGGTAGATACACCGAAGATTGAGGCTGTAAAGAATTGGCCTAGACCTACAACACCTACTGAGGTACGCAGTTTTCTCGGGCTAGGAAGATATTACAGGAGATTCGTAGAAAATTTTGCCTCGATTTCAACGCCTTTAACGAGACTAACTCAAAAGGCAGCTATGTTCCAGTGGACTGATGCTTGTGAGCAAAGTTTCCAGTTGCTGAAAGAGAAGCTGACTGCGGCTCCAGTCTTAACTCTTCCAGAGGGACCAGATGGCTATGTTATTTATTGTGATACTTCAGGTGTTGCACTAGGTTGTGTAGTGATGCAGCATGGCAGGGTTATAGCTTATGCTTCCCGACAACTCAGAAAGTACGAAAGGAATTATCCTACTCGTGATCTGGAGTTAGCAGCGGTAATTCATGCCTTGAAGATATGGAGGCATTATTTATATAGTGCTCATGTTGATGTTTATACAGATCACAAGAGTCTCCAATATTCTTTAAGCAGAAAGAGCTGAATATATGACAGAGTCGGTGGTTAGAGTTATTAAAGGATTATGATGTTGATATTCTATACCATCCAGGGAAAGCAAATGTTGTAGCAGATTCTCTTAGCCGTAAATCTATGGGTAACCTGACAGACGTGCAACCGGAAAGGAAGGAGATAGTTCGTGAGATTTACCGGCTAGCTAACCTTGGAGTCCGTTTGGCGGATTCTGGAGATGGTGGAGTTTCTGTTCAAGAAGTTGTTGGGTCCTCTATCATAGAAGAGGTAAAGAGACGCCAGTACGAGGACCCTGTTCTGGCACAGTATAGAGATACAACTCTTCAAAAGGAGAAGACCCCATTCGAGGTTATACTTGACGGAGTGCTACGACCTGGAGGCACATTATGTGTACCTGAAGTTGCAGGGCTATGACAACAGGTTATGGGAGAGGCACAATATGCCCGTTATTCTGTTCATCCAAGGTTAACGAAGATGTATCATGACCTCAGATGTTTATATTGGTGGGATGGCGTGAAAAAGGACATAGCGGAGTTTGTTGCTTAGTGCCCGAATTGTCAACAGGTTAAGGTCGAGCATCAAAAGCCTAGTGGGTTATTACAGGAGATAAAGATCCCAACTTGGAAATGGGAAGTAATTAATATGGACATCATTATGGGTTTACCTCGCACTCCATGGAAGTATGACTTTATATGGGTTATTGTGGATAGGCTGACAAAATCAGCCCATTTTCTTCCAGTCAGAACTACTTATTCAGCTGAGGACTATGCGAGATTATATATTAAGGAGATAGTGAGACTTCATGGGGTTCCTACATCTATTATCTCAGACATAGGAGCTCAGTTTACAGCTAACTTCTGGAGATCATTCCAGAAGGGATTGGGGACACAGGTGAGTCATAGCACAGCATTTCATCCTCAGACTGACGGACAGGCCGAACGTACCATTCAGACGCTAGAAGATATGTTGCAAGCCTATATTATTGACTTCAGAGGCAGCTGGGATGATCATTTGCCACTTATTGAGTTTTCCTATAATAATAGCTACCATTCTAGTATAAAGATGGCACCGTATGAGGACTTATATGGGAGGAAGTGCAGGTCACCTATCGGTTGGTTTGATGTTGGTGAGACTAAATTGATAGGCCCGGATATGATTCAGCAAGCGGTTGATAAGGTGAAGCTTATTCAGGAAAGATTATTGGCAGCCCAGAGTCGACAAAAGTCATATGCAGATAACCGACGTCGACACTTGAGTTTCAGATTGGTGATTGGGTGTTCTTGAAGGTGTCGCCCATGAAGGGTGTGATGAGATTCGGCAAGAAAGGGAAGCTCAGCCTGAGGTACGTTGGGCCTTATCAGATTATTCATAAGGTAGGCAAGGTTGCCTATGAGTTGGACCTACCATCTGATTTGGAAGCAGTACATACAGTCTTTCATGTGTTAATGCTTCGTAAAAGTATTGGTGACCCTTCTAGTGTATTCCCTGTAGATGATGTCAAGGTAACGGAGGAGTTATCTTACGAGGAAAGCCCTATAGCTATACTTGATCGTCAAGTTAGAAGGTTACGTACTAAGGATGTGGCTTCCGTCAAACTATTGTGGCGAAACAATAATAGGGAAGAGGTGACATGGGAAGCCAAAGACGAGATGAAGAATAAGTATCCTTGCTTGTTCCCTATGCCTGCAGGTAATATTAATTCCTTACTTGACTATATTATCGGTAGATAAGACAATATGTTATTGTGTCCCTGCGAGGCATCTGAATACAGGTTAGTAAGTATAACGATAAAGGAGACCTTCCCGAATTTTTTTTATAAGACCCTATAGAAGTAGTTTAAAGGGGGGAACGATGTTATATCCCGTATTTTTGTACGTTGGATTATTCGTAAGCTAATCGACATAGGTTCTAGGATAAGTTAATTTTTGAGATATGAGACAAGGACTTTTTAATCTCGATTTTAATAAGTGCATGATTTGCTTGTAAATTTCAGTTAGTGTGGGAATATTAGTGGAGATTAGGGATTAATTAATCATGATTATATTATTAAGTGGGGATTAATGATTAATTAAGTTAATTAGTGTATTAAATGGACCCCACTACAACATGGCCGGATCTGATTGGTCCATGCCATAGTGGGACACATGTCATTGTGGCTGGTTGCATATATAAATGGGTTGATGACTCATTTAATTGCATTTCATCTTCACCAAAATATCAATTCATTGAAAGAAAAACTCATAGCACCAGCCATGGCAGCTCACGGCCAGCTGGGCTTTTAAGGAAAAAAATTAAATTAAATTCCCAAAGGTGTTCTAAACATTCAAGGGAGGCAGCAACATTAGGATTTAAATTGAGGAAGAAGAAGTGGTGCAATTGGTGCAAGTGATTGTAGGATCTGTCCTAATTAAATTAAGGTAAGATTTCCTCTTCTTATGGTGTAATTGGAGTAGATGATATTGTAATTGAGTGATTAACTCTTATTAAGTGGAATTGGATGCAAGGAATTGTATATGTTAATGTTAAGGTTCTGTGTGGCCGTGTTGGGGTTGTTCTAATTTAATAATGGTGGATTAAGTTTGATTAGTGTTGTCGTTATTGTTGTATTGTGTTTGAGGATGATTTGGTTGTGTTGATGAGATGGAAATATAGTTATAAGTATGTATATGTGTTTTTGTTCTTATTGTTCATGGTTATATCATACTCTTCTCCATGTATTTGTGATTTGCGAAGTAAAGTCGAAAATTGTATTTTCGATGTTGTAGTTTCGGTGGACTGTTTTGAGCTCGTTATTAAAATGATATTGAAATAGTTTTCTTGTACATGGATGATATTTAATGTTGTTGTCGTGTTGTGGTTGATATGGCTCATAAATTTGGAAGAAAAAAAAAGTGTACAAGGTATCGTATACGAAACGTATGTTAGTTTGTTTGGCGTGTAGTCTTAGACATTGATGATTTGAGTTAAAGAAGGATTAAGAGAGGTTGCTGGGTTGTTGTCGTTGTTGTTGGTTTTGTTGATTAGGTGGTGGTTGTTAAATATTAGGGGAAATGCCGCCCAATTTTCTAGAAATGAGCTACTAACTTGAAAATACGTTTTAAGCCTTTCCGTGGCTAAACCATAGTTCTTAACGTTTTAATATAGGTTGAGGTACTTTGGGCAGCGTATACATATCGAATCACAGATTAAGCGTCAAAGGTATGTAAAGCTAACCCATCTTTCTTTTTGGCATGATCCATGCGAGACAAACAGACGACGAATGTATAAACTCCAAAAAAGCTCCTATTCTTAGAGACACTAGGATGACTAATGTTCTTGATTTCCAGAAGCCATTTCATTATGTCCTGATACGTGTCTATGATTCCTGAAGTTCTATTTGATATACTCCATAGTGATATTCGAGGGGTACTTGACATGATTGTTGTCTTTGATTCTCAAGTGTTAGTTCATTCTAATTATTCTATTGAGCCTCAATGATGATATAGTTTGCATATTGTTGCTCATTATTCTGCTCGTGCATGCCGTTAATATATCTTTCACCGAGTCCGAGGCCGGGTATGTTTTCGTGCACAGTTTCACAGCATTGTTCACCGAGTCCCTCACTAGAGGGCCGTGTACGTATGTGTATATATGATGATATGATTATGGTACCGAGTCCCATGATAGGCCGAGTATGGTATATGATGACTTTATTCACCGAGTCTCGTGATGGGCCGGGTATGGTATATGATATAGACATGCATGATTCTCATCTCGTAAGGCACAAGTGCATTGGTATCTTTGATTATCATACTTGCCTCCTGTAATCTTTCATTCAGTTATGATTTTCTTTATTGTATTTCATGCTTCATATACTCAGTACATATCTCGTACTGACCCCCTTTCTTCGGGGGGCTGCGTTTCATGCCCGCAGGTATAAACACTCGGTTTGGTGATCCTCCAGCTTAGGACTTCTGTTCAACTATTTTGGAGAGCTCCATTGTTCCGGAGCCTAGATTATTTTGGTACAGATCTTTTGATGTAAACTTATGCATATCCAGGGGTACGGCGGGGCCCTGTCCCGTCATATTTCACTTGTACACTCTTAGAGGTCTGTAGACATATGTGGGTTATATCTAACTGTGTCGATATGGTTTGTTTTGGATATTCCCGTAGATAGTGGCAGCATTGTCGGCTTGCGTATTGTGTTATGCTGTGGTTAGCCGTGACTCCTCAGGAGACAGATTTATGATATGTGGCGTTATGAGTCTTTCGTTTGTTTTTTACAAGTTTTCATACTGTCCTTAGTTTCAGTCTGACTATATCTAGCAAGTTCGTATACGAGTGTCCAGTTCGGGCACTAGTCATGGCCCATGGGGCTAGGTCGTGACAAGCTCTACGGCACGATCTAAGATAAGAAAGAAAGGTAAATCATTACTAAATGCCCTGCAACCTCTTATTTATAAGTGTGGCATGCTTCACATCCACAAATAAGACTTTACTGGACATGGTCTGTAGACAACCCGAGGACAGAACTGCTCTAATACCAGGTTTGTCACACTCGAGTCTGGAGTGGCGTGACCGGCACTCGATGCCAACCTAGGCCCGACCGAACCACTGTAAATCTGAAACTCTGGGAGTAACCCCCAACTTAAACCAATAAAGCCTACCTGCACAGAAATAATACCAACAAGCCGGATAGGCTGTAATATACATGTATATATATACATATATATGTATATGTATGTGTATATATATATACATATATATCTATATACATATATGTATATATATATGTATTGACCATCTCGTCTGAACTGGGCACACACACCCCAAAAATAATTACACAACTGAGCAAGCTGACGAGGCTGCTATGTAAGCTGAACAACAAAACTGAGAGCCAACAAGGCTACATAACACCACAACTACATACAACTGTCTACAAACCTCTAGGAAACACGAGCTGTAGAAAAGACAGGACATGGCCTCTTCATACCAATATATACATTTCAAAAAGGCATACCACAACGGGACTGCAGCTCCGGACCAAGTGGAGCGCACTGACTGCGGCTGAGTGGAAGGCCTACTGCGTTGGAACATCTGTCCGATTACCTGAACATGCGGGCATGAACGCAGCGCCTCCCAGACAAAGGGACGTCAGTACGAATAATGTACTGAATATGTAAGGCAATTTAACAACTGAAATGAAATAACAAGCTATACTCTGGATATTTCAGGAAAGCATCTGGAGGTACTCTACCTTTGTTGCCTTTCCGCTGATGCAAGATAACATAACTCTATTGTTACACCTCGGAAATTTTTCCGTACTTCTGTGATGAGTAGAACAATGAAGGACTTGAGTGTATGGTGTTTTACTAAGTCGGGAATGGCTAATTTTGCATTTTTGGAAATAATAAAGTTGCATAAAAATTTTCACCCAGTGGTCGTATATGGCACTATACGGCCCGTAAAGTGATTTACGGACCGTATAGTGCAATCGTCTTTCATTGCGTCAAAAATCTCAAGTTTCTGTTAAGTGTTGAAATGGTTAAAAATGACCCAGAATACGGCCCGTAAACCACCAGGTCCCTCAGCCAAGACTTTCTGTAAATGGTGAAAATGATTAAAAACGACTTGGAGGACGGCCCGTAAACTGGTTTACGGACCGTAAACCCCAGTCGTAAAGTGCCATGACACTCAGCCAAACCTTGTGTTTTTGAATTTCTTAAACACGATCATGGAAGACGGACCGTAAACCACAATACGGTCCGTAAACTGCAGTTTACGACCACTGTTCACCCGACGAGAATTCATTAAAGATCAGATTTTGGGATTATTAAAAAGGGACCAAAGCTCACTTTATTTCATTATTGATCCATTCACTTCAAGAAAAGCTCCAGAGCTCTCCACATACTTCATCCATAGAAATTCAAAAGAATCCAAGGAACATTAAGGACAACAACACTAAACCTATGAAATCAAGTGCAAAAACACATCAAGGGATCATCTAAGCCATGATCTCCGATGCTTATACTGGTGGGACGGCATGAAGCGGGATATTGCAGAGTTCGTCGCCCAGTGCCCTAATTGTCAGCAGGTCAAGATTGAGCATCAGAAGCCAGGTGGACTGTTGCAGGAGATGGAAATCCCGACTTGGAAGTGGGAGGTTATTAATATGGACTTCATTACAGGTTTGCCTCGCACTCCACGGAAGTATGATTCCATCTGGGTCGTTGTTGATAGGCTGAAGAAATCAGCCCATTTTCTTCCCGTCAGGACTACTTATTCCGCCGAGGATTATGCCAGGCTCTATATTAGAGAGATTGTGAAGCTTCACGGAGTTCCTATATCTATTATTTCTGACAGAGGCGCCCAGTTTACGGCGCGTTTCTGGAGGTCGTTTCAGGAGGGTCTAGGGACTCAGGTGAGTCTGAGCACAGCCTTTCATCCTCAGAGCGACGGACAGGCCGAGCGCACTATACAGACGCTGGGGGATATGTTGCGGGCCTGCGTTATTGATTTCAGAGGCAGCTGGGATGATCACTTGCCATTGATTGAGTTTGCATATAATAACAGTTACCATTCCAACATCCAGATGGCTCCGTACGAGGCTCTATATGGCAGGAAATGCAGATCGCCGATTGGCTGGTTTGATATTGGCGAGTCAGAGTTGATTGGCCCAGATATGGTCCAGCAGGCCGTGGACAAGGTAAAACTTATTCGGGAGCGACTGTTGGCAGCCCAGAGCCGACAGAAGTCATACGCGGATAAACGGCGTCGACCGTTGGATTTTCAGGTAGGCGATTGGGTATTCCTGAAGGTATCGCCTATGAAAGGCGTGATGCGGTTCGGCAGAAAGGGTAAGCTCAGTCCGCGTTATATTGGGCCTTATCAGATTGTTCGAAAAACTAGAAATGTCGCCTATGAGCTAGATTTTCCATCTGATTTGGAAGCGGTACATCCGGTATTTCATGTCTCTATGCTTCGTAAATGCGTCGGTGACCCTTCTAGAATATTTCCTGCTGATGATATTCAGGTGACGGAGCAACTATCGTACGAGGAGCAGCCCGTATCTATTTTGGATCGTCAGGTAAGGAGGCTTCCGAATAAAGATGTAGCCTCTGTTAAGGTACTGTGGCGGAACGATAATAGGGAGGAAATGACATGGGAGGCCGAAGAGGAAATGAAGAAGAAATATCCTCATTTGTTCTCTATACCCACAGGTAACCTTAAATCCCTGCTTTAATTTATTCCAATATCAATCGTGTGTCATATGTGATGTCTGTAAACATGAACTCCCCCAAAGTATTTTCAAACCCTATGAGATTAATTTAACATTCGAGGACGAATGTTCTAAAGGGGGGAGGATGTTATATCCCGTATTTTTGAACCTCGGAGCATCTGCTGGGGTGGGGCCCACATACCGAGATTTTTTTTTGGAACATCTGAAAAGTCATATGAATCACATATGTAAAGTTAAACACAACTCATGAAGTACCTTTGGACCAAATCAAAGTGGAAACCCTCCAAACGAATATTTTGAAGAAAACGTTTTCGGGTGACCTGACTTTGGGGGGCAAAAACTGTATTGTAAGTTTGGAATTTCGAAAATACCTTGAAATAGAAGTTGTATATAATTGAATTAGCTTTCCATCCATAGGTCGTGGGTTCCCAGGTGACGTCGGTACAAGGAGATATGAACGTTTTAAGGTCGAAAGGTCAGTGGGCTAGGCCCAACTCGGGACCAACCGAGTTGGCCCAAAAAAATCAAAAAATAAATTCAGGCCCAAGTGAGGAGCCATTCGGCCATGGTCCATAAAAAGGATCCAAGCCCATGGAATTAAGTCATGTGGTCAATGAATAAAAGACCACTTAATCATCCAAATTCCATAGAACTTTCAAGAGAAAGAATAGGAGGAAAAACAAGAGAAAAACAAGAACAAAAAGAGGGCATTTCGGGTTTGGCCATAGAAAAATCACCCCTCAAAATCTTGCCTCTAAAATTATTTTCTTGTTGAATTCCTACTAAATTAAGTGTCCTCTACAACTTGGTGTAATTGTTTTGGAAGAAGGAGCACTTATTTCTTCAAGTTGACAACTTGTTCAAGTGAAGAAGTTTGTAGAAAAAGGTAAGAATCAATTCCTTTTTCTTGTGTTATGAAGGTTTGTTTATGTTGTGGTATGTGGAAAGGAGTAGAAATTATGGAAATAAGGAAGTTTGCAAAGTGGGTATGTATATATATATGTGGCCATGGGTGTATATATGTTGTATACATATATGAGTTGAATTTTATGTTGCATTCTAGTTGTGGTTATGATGGAAATTATATTGGGAATGAAAGTTGAATGAATTTTGGTTGAATTTGGAATATAGATGATTATGTCACTTTAGAATAATTTTGTGATATTATGGAAATGAAGTTGTTAAGATGTGAATTATGATTATGGTTGATGAATTTGAAAGTTGGAAATTTGTTATGAAGTTGTATGCCAAAGATTTGATGTTTTGCATAAGTTATGATTTTGGCGGAAGATTGTATATCATGTATATCGAGTGTATATCTTAAGGAAAACGATATGAAATGTTTCTAGAACTATATGGTGATGATCATGATGGTTGTTGAATATGAAATTATTGATCTTAGTTGAAAGTTGGGTTGAATTGAAGATTATGTCAACTTGTGAGAAAAATGACTAGTTGAAGGATATTTGTGTTTTTAATGTTCATTGTTGATATTGTTGTTGTCGTTTGGGTTTTTGTTGATGATTTATAGCCGAGTTGAATTCTCGGGGTGTCATATGTATAGGGGAAGTGCTGCCCAAATTTCGGTAGCCAAATATGCTTAAAGTTGAAATAATGGCATTAATAATTCACAATTGGTAAACTTGACCAATTGCAGTTTTTCGACGAAACGGGAAGTGAGTTTGGAAAGGCTTAAGGAGCGCGAAAGGTATGTAAAGCAACCCCAATTCTTCCCTTGGCATGCCCCTAATGTGTTAGGGTCAGATCCGGGCCTCGAAGGACCTCTTGTCCCTCGGAATCCGCAAGACAAAATTTCAGTTTTTCCTTCAGTAGAATTGAACCATTTTGATACGCTTTTTTTTTTCTGAAATTATGCAATTTTGCTCTAAATTATTCAGAAAATCATAGAATGTTTGTATAACCTTTTTAGGTGATACTATATGCGTAGAGGGCACAATTTGAGCCCGCCGCCTTGTTTGTCCCAAGGCGGGCCCGCTATTTACGGTTTTTCCCCTAATGTGTTAAAGCTTCCTTTTTAAGCGATTTTTGAAAGAAATGTTTTAATTACCCTACTAATCGCTTAACGAATATTATTTTAAATATTCTGTTAAATATTATAAATTATTTTGACACTCGGAATGACTTCGGGAAAGTTATACTTCTGTAATTTATTATGATATCCGAAATACATTTATTATGATTCCGTCCGACCCCATTGGATTTGTTTGTCTTTGATACGCTTCATCGAGTCTTTGAAAACATTTATTATATTTTTAAATTGCATTAGTCTCTCACTACTCCATTCGTGGATGTCCCAATGTTTCCCACACTGAGCCCGGGCCAGGATATGTTGTCAAGCGTAATTCTCTGCATTGTTCGCCGCGCCCCGATGTGAGGGGGTAGGTATACGCGTACATGGGTCTGTGGAGTATGATGTGCCATGTCCGCCTATTCTGATCTGATCTGTTATGGTCATTCTGATATGACATTTTATGATACGGGGCCACGCCCCTTTTTCTGATTCCTCTGTATAGTGGCACCGGCGTCGGGAGGGTGGCCACATTCTGTCTGCCGAGTCCCGTGTCAGGGACCGGATATGATATGATATGACATATGTTTCTGTACACATTCTGTCTGTTTTGGAAATATGCATTTGACACTCTGGATTCTGTACTCATTTTCTGTAACCATTATGATTTGACTTCTGTGATTCCGCTTTACATATTCAGTACATATTTCGTACTGACCCCCTTTCTTCGGGGGCTGCGTTTTCAAGCCGCGCAGGTACTGACGACAGGTTCGCTGATCCACACGTTTAGGATCCTATTTCTGCTATTTGGGGCGCTCTCTTCTACAGAGCCCATCTTTTGGTACAGTCTGTCACTACTATCTGGATATGTACTTTGTTCAGGGTATGACGGGGCCCTGTCCCGTCTTATGATTATGATATGTTCTGTAGAGGTCTGTGGATACATCTGTGTGGGTTCTGTACATATGTTTGGGATATTCTGTTCTGTGATGGCCTTATCGGCCTATGTGTGCCAAGTCTGTTTTTCTGCTAAATTCTGTAGCGACCACTAATATTATTATTATATAATTATTCTGTTAATATGCTAATTTGGGGTATCGGGTACGTATAGGTGCCCAGCTCGGGCACTGGTCGCAGCCCACGGGGTTGGGTCGTGACATTAGGGAGTACAAATACGTTATAAATGATGTTTATATCATGAAACAAGCATTAAATGCAAGGATGAGCTAAAATCATTAAATAAGGGAAAATTGGAAGAAAATGGTGGATTTTGCTAAATGTACGTAAACAACGATTGTTGATTGCGATATTGTGAATAATGTTATGAATGTTGGGAGTTAATATACAACATGGAAAGTAGTATGAGCAAAGGAAGCGCTGTCCGACTTCTCCTAGAATTAGCGACGCGTTCTTGTAGTTAGTATGGTAATGTTGATATGAATTCTTTATGAAGGTAACGACGCGATATTGAAGATGAGGGGAATTATTATGACAAATAGAGGGGTTTTAACCCTTATATAGTTTGACAAAATCGGTGGCACTGTAGCAGCACTATAACAGTTACTATAGCACACGTTTCTACTCTATCACCCTAACTTGTAATGTCCATAATTCTCTACTCTGATGTCGTATCGACAAGCGGTTTTTTGCGTTGAAAACAAGACTCGACGAACTTCATTTTAGGATTTTCAAAAACATTAAAACTCCAAATACACTAGGTCATATACCCCTCCATAGTTGACTAAAAATCTGCCAAAAATTCTGCCATCTTTTCATAAATTTTCGACAAATTTATTTTCTTCGATTTGCTTGGTCCCAGAATCTTCCAAAACTCTCCATACATGATATTTAGCATTAATAATACTTGATAATGGTCATGTCCTTTGGTTTTAAAGTTGTGCTTTCCGGTTACGACTTACGAGATCGTAATTCATCCTTTACTTACACAATATACCTAATAATGCTTCGTTCCTCACAATTCATAGTTGATTTACCTAGCCATAGCTCGACATGCTTCTCCGAAAGTATAGGGTGTGACAGAAACAAAGAAATTAAGTTTGTTCAAAATCAAGAAAAAGCTAGCAGAACTCTGGACATGATTTTGGAATAAATTAAGGACGGCTTATCTGCTATTTCATGAGGATTTAGGGAGTGCATTACATTTCCAAATTGAAGTTCATTAAGTCAAGTTTTCAATGCAACAACCAATTTGTTGATACGACATCGCAGTAGGAAGTTATGGGTGTTTTAAGACAGATTGCTCGGGCAGTGCCATTTGACGGACCTTCAAAGATTCTAGGACCTTTCAAATGGCAACCCATCCACTGTAAAATGGTTACAATGAGGTCATTTTTGGATGTCCATTTGATGCACCCTTTTGACGAAGCGTCAAATATTCTACGGTCCGTCAAAGTGGCAGCAGAATTGAGTCAGTGGCCGACCTTTTGATGTTTTAAATTCATTCTAGGGTTTATTTTTCATTATCTCCACCTCAAACTTTGTCCAAATACTCTTCAAAACCCCCTCTAACAGTTCATAAGTGTTCAATGTCAAGACATGATGATTTGATGGAAGATTATCCTTGGAGATTAGCTTAAGTGAGGAATAGCCCTTGTATAGTGTTGTATTGGAATTGAGGGTTGTTGTAACCTAAAGGATGCTTTGATTCGAGTTGTGGATACAACATGAGGTAATAAAATCATTATCTTGTTTGTGCTTAAATTTATCTCGTTGTTGATTAAGGTCAATGATTGGAATAAACATGAGCTAGTCCGTAGAGTTGCTATTAGGGAATTGTTGAGTTTATGGGTTGTTTGCTTGTTATTTTTGTTTTGTATAAGGCTGAATCTTTTAACAAAAATACTCATTGTAAAGTTGTGAGTAATTTTGGGTTAAGTTAAGAAGTCCATAAGTCGTGATATGGGTTATACAAGTTCCAATTTGAGCTTGTCGCTCGCCGTGAAACGTTTACTACTTGTTCTGGTTATATGATGCCCTGTAGTTAATGTTTATATTTGTTGAATTGTCTTGGTTATTGTTGTTGAGATATGGAGAGTTTGAGGAAGTTAAGATTGCAGGGGAGATACTGCTCGAATTTACGTAAATGAGCTACGAGCTTAAGTCACAGACTTAACCCTTACCTAGTATTGATAATGGACCCTTTTACATTTTTGTAGCTTGAATTGACTTGTGGAGGATTTCTTGGAAGGTATTGACAGCTCAACGGAATAAAGTATGTTACATCTATTCTCTTTTTTCTTTTAGCATGACTAGAATGAAACGAATGTAACGAACGGTATTCATAACTACTCTATTCTTCGAAATGTTAGAAGCTCATGTTTCTTGTCTCTATGTTATGACATTTATTGATGTCTTATGCTGATTGATTCCTAGAAGTACGTATGTTGATTATGTTAGTTCCATAATGATAATCGGAGGTGAGACGACCTTACGTCACTCCGATAGATTCAAAATTTCTTCTTATCATTCATGCATTATATATATATAGATATGTATATATTTTATGACACCGAGCCGTGCTATAGTCGGCCGGGTATGGCACCTATTGTGCACACCACTACAGTTGGGTATGACATGATGATGATATCCGCAAAGAGAGACTTAATGATGAGTATACAACCCCATAGTGTGGCTTATATATATACGTATACATTTTGAAAATAAAGCATGCATATCATACGCCCTCAGAGTCCTTCAGAAGCATGGTGTCACGACCCGACTCGGGGCCGCGACGAGCACCCGGTGCTAACCCACCCGAGCACCCTCTTAGCTTACTCTTATACTTACATCTAGGTGAGCCATATAATTATACATGCATTTCCATTGATTTGTCAACTAGTCCCATATGGACAACCGCACATTTATATCATCATAGGCATTTATGCTACATCAATATACATGGGCCAACGTGGCCGACAAAATGATATACAAAACATAGGCCGACAAGGCCAAACACATCTACCCACACACACACACACGTCTACGAGCCTCTAAGAGTAAAACATATCACATTAGCGGGACAGGACCCCGATATACCCATAATTATATACACAAAAGAATGAGTACCCAAAAGATATGGCTCCGAAGGAAATGGAGCTCTCTATGAAATCTCCGAATAGGAAGCTAAGGATCAAATCCGTTTCCCTGCGCACCTGCGGGCATGACGCAGCGTCCACAAACATAAATATAGAAGCATAATAGATATCATATGAAGTTAGCGTAGGAGGGGAGACAGTAATATCATCATCATGTCGCATACTTGCATACATCGTCGTTCGTATCCCATAGTAATAGTCATACCATACTTGCTCATATTCGTATACATGTCCTTATTCGTATTCCTATACATAGTCTTTTCACATTCATATTCATATTATATACATAGTCATTTCATATACATAGCATTTACATAGCATACCCGACCTCATGGGATCGGTGTCTTATTCATACTTGGCCAACCAAGGCTTAAGGTCATACATACCTGGCCCTACCAAGGCATCAGGGTTATACGTACCCTCTGCAGAGGTGTGCGCGCGTTTCGTAATCGTATACATACTTTATACCTAGTCATATACATATAGTCTTACCCGGCATCATAAGCTCGGGGTCTTATTATTGCCCTTCATAGGCACACATACACATATATCGTAGCTCGTAAGCATCTCTAGTCTCAATTTACTCTCATCATCATTACTATCCTCATCATTATCGTTACATTTACATTATAGACTTACTCGTCATACGAGGAACGTAGTATAAGCATAGTACATATCAAGGGTCGTGAGCTTATGAGCTCGGAATGTCAACCATGTGAAGACAACATACTCATACAGAGGAATTTAGGAATTTTTCCAAGAACCATGCCTTATGAAAGAAGGGTTAGCCTTACATACCTTTCCGTCGAACTATTCTATGCTTGCACGTTCCCTTCCAAGGCTAGAGTTTATACCTTCATTAATATCATAACAATGGCCATTAGTCATTCACATTATCCACATTATCTAGAATTCCTCAATTTGCCTCTAATTCACCCACATTCGTGATTATAACACCCATCTTCGTCCATTCGTCTAAAGTGTTTAGTTCATGATCTTAATACCATTTATAACACATTCATATCACAACACAACAACATTCATAACTCAATTCAAACTATTTCTCAAAATGTCACTATTCATCATTCATGACCTAGTTGACAACATTTTCTACAATCCATGTATTTTAATTCTCCAATACCTCAAACATCTTGTAAAAATCATGAATCTTACCTTAGAAGTTGTAGGAACAAGCTTTGGTTGATAATACTATTCTTTGAGCAAACCCCTAATTTTTCTCCATTTGGATTTCTTGACTTGGATGATCCTTGATGATTCCCTTATCCTTGATTTACTTGTCTTAATGTTATGGATGACTTATAATCCTTGAAAACTCATAAAATAAATGTAGAGAGAAGTGGTGTAATGTTGTAAATGAAATAAGACAAGTCTTGATCCTCATATTTAATGAATTGAAAAATCTGTGCTGGGTGAACAGTGGTCGTCCATGGAGGTTTACGGTCCGTATTTCAGTTTACGGACCATCCTTCGTGGTCGTTTTTAAGCTTAAGCAGAACCAGAAACTTTGGCCTGCATGCATGGTGATTTACGACCATGGTTTACGGGCCGTAAATCACTTTACGGTCTGTCCACCAGGTCGTATTTTAGTCATTTCCTCAGCTGGCAGAAAGTTGAAGTTGGACATGCCAGTTTACGACGTCAAGTTTACGGACCGTATTGCACTTTACGGTCCGTATTTTCCACTATACGACCACTGGGCAGTTTTGCCAACTTTCAATTTTTCTCATTTCTCGACTTTTCATCCTAATCATCCACATCCCTTTATATACATTTCTCATGAAACATTATACACCCGCACTCCTCGCACACATCATTAGTTCATTTACTTGCGTACCAACGGGAAATTTTCCGAGGTGTAACATTCTACCCCCTTAGGAACATTCGTCCTCGATTGTTAAGGGCTTGGGGAATTCTATAAAAATTTCGCGAGAGTTTCCTCTGTAATGTGGCACTACCACCCTGTCACAACAACCCACAATAACAATGCCTCACAGGGTAATAATACAATAGCACTAGAAATTTGGCCACACACGACCTGAATGTATAAAAGGAAAACATGCATACGTTGTGATTTTGACGTCTCAACTTGGACTTCTTCCAAGGGCTGAAATAAATTCGGGTATTTGGATCGTATATTCTCTTTTGCTTCCCATGTCATTTCCCCTCGATTGTTATTTTTCCACAGAACTTTAATTGAGGCCACTTCTTTGTTTCTAAGCCTCCGTACTTGCCTGTCTAATATGGCAATGGGTATTTCATCATAAGTTAAGTTTTCTGTCACTTGAATATCATTCACTGGGACCATCCTCGTAGGATCTCCAACACACTTCCGAAGCATCGAGACATGAAAGACTGGATGGACTGACTCCAAATCTGGAGGTAGATCTAGCTCATAGGCCACCTTGCCTATTTTGCGCACAATTTCGTATGGCCCAATATACCGGGGACTGAGCTTCCCCTTTTTGCCAAATCTCATCACGCCCTTCATCGGAGACACTTTCAAGAATACCCAATCTTTCACTTTGACCTCTAAGTCTCTTCGACGATTATCCGCATAGGACTTCAGACGACTTTGAGCCGCTAGCAACCGATCTTGTATGAGCTTACCTTTCTCTATTGCTTGCTGGACCAAGTCTGGCCCTATCAACTTAGCTTCTCCGGTTTTAAACCACCCAATTGGGGATCTACACTTTCGCCCATATAGAGCTTCACACGGTGCCATTTGAATGCTAGAATGGTAACCGTTATTGTAAGCAAAGTCAATGAGTGGCAAATGGTCATCCCAATTTCCTCCAAAATCTATCATACATGCCCGTAACATATCTTCAAGAGTCTGAATAGTACGTTCAGCTTGCCCATCTGTCTGTGGGTGAAACGCCGTGCTTAGGCGCACTTGGGTCCCTAAACCTTCTTGGAAAGACCCCCAAAACTTGGCTGTAAACTGAGTCCCTCTATCAGAGATAATAGATACCGGAACGCCATGGAGTCTCACTATCTCTTTAAGATAAAGCTTGGCATAATCTTCTGCCACATAGGTCGTTCTGACCGGTAAGAAATGCGCTGACTTTGTGAGCCTATCCACGATCACCCATATAGAATCATATTTACGTCGAGAACGGGGTAACCCTGTAATGAAATCCATATTAATCACTTCCCACTTCCAAGTTGGGATTTCTATAGCTTGCAATAAGTCACCCGGCTTTTAGTGTTCTATCTTCACTTGCTGGCAATTAAGACACTGAGCTACGAATTCTGCTACGTCTTTCTTCATCCCATTCCACCAATATATAGGCTTAAGATCATGATACATTTTCGTCGCTCCGGGGTGAACGGAGTAACGGGAGCAATGAGCTTCTCTCAAAATCTGATGGCGTAGACCTGCCACATCGGGAACACATAACCTGCCTCGACATCGGAGAACTCCGTCTTTCGAAATGTCAAATGATTACCCCTCCTTCTGAGGGAGTGTATCTCTGTACTGCATTAGCATGGGATCCTCATATTGTCGCTCTTTTTCTTCCGCTACTAACGATGAAACTGCTAAATTCTGAATAGTAACTCCGCTGCTACCTGAGTCCACCACTAGGACTCCTAGGCTAGCGAACTGCTGAAGATCACGGGCCATCTCTTTCTTTTCTGGTCGTACCTCACTTAGACTTCCCATCGACCTACGGCTAAGAGCATCAGCCACAACATTTGCCATTCCGGGGTGGTATAGGATATCAACATCATAGTCTTTTAGCAACTCTAGCCATCGTCGTTGCCGCAAATTCAACTCCTTCTGCTTGAAGATTTACTGGAGACTCTTATGATCTGTATAAATATACACGTGGACACCATATAAGTAATGTCTCCATATCTTTAAAGCATGGACCACCGCGGCCAATTCTAAGTCATGGGTAGGATAATTCTGCTCATGTTTCGGTAATTTTCTAGAAGCATACGCAATCACCTTACCATTTTGCATCAATACACAACCTAGCCCGACGCTTGAAGCATCACAATAAATAACATATCCTTCCAATCCCTCTGGAAGTGTGAAAACTGGGGCTGAAGTCAGTCGGTCTTTCAACTCTTGGAAACTACGCTCGCAAGCATCTGTCCATTGAAACTTTACTGACTTATGAGACAACTTGGTGAGCGGTGCAGAAATAGAATAGAAATCCTCAACAAATCTTCGGTAATAACCTGCTAAGACCAAAAAGCTACGAACCTCCGTAGGGGTCGTGGGCCTTGGCCAAGTCTTCACTGCCTCAATCTTTTGGCTATCCACTCGAATACCATCAGCTGCAACAATGTGGCCCAGAAATGCCACTGAGTTTAACCAAAACTCGCATTTGGAAAACTTCGCGAATAACTCTCGGGTTCGAAGAACTCCAAGGACAATACGCAAGTGATCCTCATGTTCTGCCTCGGATCTAGAATACACCAGGATATCATCGATGAATACAATCACGAATATATCCAGAAAAGGCCTGAATACATTGTTCATTAAGTCCATAAACACTGCCGGTGCATTAGTTAGCCCAAACGACATTACTCGGAACTCGAAATTGCCATATCTTGTTCTGCAAGCTGTCTTAGGGATACCTTTCTCCCTAACTATTACTTGGTGATACCCGGACATCAAATAAATCTTTGAAAACCATTTGGCACCTTGCAATTGATCAAATAAATCATCGATCCTCGGGAGGGGATACTTGTTCTTAATTGTCACTTTATTCAATTGCCGATAATCAATGCACATTCTCAAAGAGCCATCCTTCTTCCGGACGAACAATACGGGTGCTCCCCACGGGGATGAACTAGACCTAATGAAGCCTTTTTCAAGCAAGTCTTTTAATTGCTCCTTCAACTCTTTCAACTCTGCGGGTGCCATCCTATAGGGAGGAATAGATATGGGTTTAGTGTCTGGCAACACATCAATCGCAAAATCTATCTCTCGCTCGGGAGGAAGGCCTGGAAGCTCTTCCGGGAACACATCCGGAAATTCGTTCACTACCGGAACTGACTGAAGAGTCGGCGACTCAGCTTCTACATCATGAACTCGCACTAGGTGATAAATACACCCTTTCGTGATCATCTTCCTTGCCTTTAGATAGGAAATAAACCTACCTATTGGTGATGCCGAATTCCCTTCCTATTCTAAGACTGGTTCTCCCGGAAACTGGAAACGAACCATCTTCATTCGGCAATCAACATTGGCATAACAAGAAACCAACCAATCCATGCCCATAATAACGACAAAATCTACCATTTCTAGCTCATGCAAATCAATCATGGTACGATGATCACAAATCACAATCACACAATTCCTATATACTCGGCTAGCTATTACCGATTCACCCACGGGTGTAGACACCTCAAAAGGTTTGATAGATTCCGGCTCAATTATAAATCAACCCATAATGTATGGAGTAACATATGATAATGTGGAGCCCGGATCAATCAAAGCATATACATCATGAGAAAATACCGATAATATACCTGTGACCACATCAGGAGAAGACTCAAGATCTTGGCGTCCAGCCAAAGCATAAATACGGTGCTGAGGACCGCTAGTACTGGGAGCTCTGCCTCTACCTCTACCATGGCCGACTGGCGCATGTGAACCTGGCCCCGTACGGCGTACATATGCCGAAGATCCGGCTACCGACCCTGATGGCTGGGTCCTACCTCTACCCTGTACTGAGGGGCAATTACACATAATATGACTTGGCCGACCACATGAATAGCAAGCGTCTGAACCTGATCGGCACTGACCCCAATGCAACTTTCCACACTGAGAATATCGTGGTACCGGTGGCCTTGGCTGGCCTGAATCACCTCTAAACTGAGACCCCGAATAACCCTGACTCGGCTCGGAACGAGTAGATCTGTCAAATATCTGCCCCGTGAACTGTGGAGGTGTACTGGTCATAGAATAGCCTGAATGGCTGGGAAACTGCTGTCTGTGTCCGCCCCTGGACTCGCTCCTCGAACCCGAAGGTCTGGCCCTCTTGTTATGGCCCCTATCCTGCTCACGTTCATTTCTCCGCTGCTGTAGGTGTTCCTCTAATTCCTGAGCATGTGCCTGAATGCGTGCAATATCCATGCCATCCTTAAGGGACGCAATTAAGCATTTATCCATCAAGTGTGGCCCTAGGCCTTTCACAAACCGGTGCACCCGATCGCCCATGTCCGCTTCCATGGCCGAAGCATACCTGGCCAAGGAATTGAAGCGGAGACTATATTCTGTAGCACTCATGCTACCTTGCCTCAGATTCAAGAATTTATCGGCTCTAGCTCGCTGTACTTCTGGAGGCATGTAGTGACGGAGAAAAGCATCGACAAACTCTTGCCATACCGGTGGAGGTGCATTGGCTCCCCGCGAAGCCATCCAAACCGTATACCACTGGATTGAGACATCCCTCAATCTGTATGACGCTAGCTCCACCGATTCGGTGTCTGAAGCATGTATCAACCGGAGCGTCCTTATCATACCATCAATAATGTCCTGGGGATCCTCCTCCAGTTTCGACCCAAAGAATTCTGGGGGTTTCAAAGCAATGAAGTCACGGGCCCTTGCACTAACAGTCCTGTCACCTTGCCCTGCATTTGGCCTTTGAGTCTGGGCCGCAACCAACTGAGTCAACAAATTAATGGCCTCTCTTAAGTCTTGGCCCGAAGCATTCGGTGGAGGAGCTGGAGCTGGGGCTGAGGCTCCTACGTGCTCCTCAGTAATAGGCACTGTCTGGGAGGACTGAGATTGAGCCGCACTCGGGGACTCATCTTCCTCTACTACCGGTGGCGGTGCTCTTTCAGTCCGTTTTTCTGGCACCGTCTTGCCATTTTGGGCTGCTGTAGCCTTTTTCTTTTTAGGCAACTCTGAAATACACAACACACGATTTAGGAAGAAGAATTTCTTACATCATAGCTCTATCGCACGATTCTTATGAAGAAAGAAGGTCATATATTCCTAAGATGTCCGCAGCTTCTCGTTTATAAGTGTGGCGCGCAACACATCCATAACCAAGACTCTACTAGACACGGCTCGTAGACACATCCTAGGACTGAGCTGCTCTGATACCACTTTTGTCACGACCCGACTCGGGGCCGCGACGAGCACCCGGTGCTAACCCACCCGAGCACCCTCTTAGCTTACTCTTATACTTACATCTAGGTGAGCCACATAATTATACATGCATTTCCATTGATTCGTCAACTAGTCCCATATGGACAACTGCACATTTATATCATCATAGGCATTTATGCTACATCAATATACATGGGCCAACGTGGCCGACAAAATGATATACAAAACATAGGCCGACACGGCCAAACAAATCTACCCACACACACACACACACGTCTACGAGCCTCTAAGAGTATAACATATCACATTAGCGGGACAGGACCCCGCTATGCCCATAATTATATACACAAAAGAATGAGTACCCAAAAGATATGGCTCCGAAGGAAATGGAGCTCTCTATGAAATCTCCGAATAGGCAGCTAAGGATCAAATCTGTCTCCCTGCGTACCTGCGGGCATGACGCAGCATCCACAAACAAAAGGACCTCAGTACGAAGAATGTACTGAGTATGTAAAGCATGATCAACATCAATATAGAAGCATAATAGATATCATATGAAGATAGCATAGGAGGGGAGACAGTAATATCATCATCATGTCGCTTACTTGCATACATCGTCGTTCGTATCCCATAGTAATACTCGTACCATACTTGCTCATATTCTTATACATGTCCTTATTCGTATTCCTATACATAGTCTTTTCACATTCATATTATATACATAGTCATTTCATATACATAGAATTTATATAGCATACCCGACCTCATGGGATCGGTGTCTTATACATACTTGGCCAACCAAGGCTCAAGGTCATACATACCTGGCCCTACCAAGGCATCAGGGTTATCCGTACCCTCTGCAGAGGTGTGCGCGCGTTTCGTAATCGTATACATACTTTATACCTAGTCATATACATATAGTCTTACCCGGCATCATAAGCTTGGTGTCTTATTATAGCCCTTCATAGGCACACATACACATATATCGTAGCTCGTAAGCATCTCTAGTCTCATTTTACTCTCATCATCATTACTATCCTCATCATTATCGTTACATTTACATTATAGACTTACTCGTCATATGAGGAACGTAGTATAAGCATAGTACATATCAAGGGTCGTGAGCTTATGAGCTCGGAATGTCAACCATGTGAAGACAACATACTCATATAGAGGAATTTAGGAATTTTGCCAAGAACCGTGCCTTATGAAAGAAGAGTTAGCCTTACATACCTTTCCGTCGAACTATTCTATGCTTGCACGTTCCCTTCCAATGCTAGCGTTTATACCTTCATTAATATCATAACAATGGCCATTAGTCATTCACATTATCCACATTATCTAGAATTCCTCAATTTGCCTCTAATTCACCCACATTCATGATTATAACACCCATCTTCGTCCATTCATCTAAAGTGTTTAGTTCATGATCTTAATACCATTTATAACACATTCATATCACAACACAATAACATTCATAACTCAATTCAAAATATTTCTCAAAATGTCACTATTCATCATTCATGACCTAGTTGACCACATTTTCTACAATCCATGTATTTTAATTCTCCAATACCTCAAACATCTTGTAAAAATCATGAATCTTACCTTAGAAGTTGTAGGAACAAGCTTTGGTTGATAATACTTTTCTTTGAGCAAGACCCTAGTTTTTCTCCATTTGGATTTCTTGACTTGGATGATCCTTGATGATTCCCTTATCCTTGATTTACTTGTCTTAATGTTATGGATGACTTATAATCCTTGAAAACTCATAAAATAAATGTAGAGAGAAGTTATAGAGAGAAGTGGTGTAATGTTATAAATGAAATAAGACAAGTCTTGATCCTCATATTTAATGAATTAAAAAATCTGTGTTGGGTGAACAGTGGTCGTTCATGGAGGTTTACGGTCCGTATTTCAGTTTACGGACCGTCCCTCGTGGTCATTTTTAAGCTTAAGCAGAACCAGAAACTTTGTCCTGCATGCATGGTGATTTACGACCATGGTTTACGGGCCGTAAATCACTTTACGGTCCATCCACCAGGTCGTATTTTAGCCATTTCCTCAGCTGGCAGAAAGTTGAAGTTGGACATGCCAGTTTACGAAGTCAAGTTTACGGACCGTATTGCACTTTACGGTCCGTATTTTGCACTATACGACCACTGGGCAGTTTTTCCAACTTTCAATTTTTCTCATTTCTCGACTTTTCATTCTAATCATCCACATCCCTTTACATACATTTCCCATGAAACATTATACACCCGCACTCCTCGCACACATCATTAGTTCATTTACTTGCGTACCAACGGGAAATTTTCTGAGGTGTAACACATGGGTTGATTCTCTTTCATCTCATATCACTCTTATGTCACTATTATGTTATTTTCATGGCTTACATACTCGGTACATTTATTTGTACTGACATCTCTTTTACTGGGGATGCTGCGTTTCATGCCCGTAGGTCTTGAGATACATGTTGACGGACTACTCAATAGAATACCAGCTCAGCAAACAGTGTTGCCACTCCACTTGTTATGGAGTGTCCTTGTGAGTGAGTATGGATATGTATGCATATTTATAGGTATGGAGGGATCTTGTCCCGACTATGTTATATTTTGTACTCCAGTAGAGGCTTGTAGACTGTTATATACAGTATGATGTTGGATTGCCTTGTCGGCCAGTACAATATGTCTTGCATGTTTATGTGTTTAAGTCCCTTTTGAGACTTGTCTCATTTTCAGTCTATGGCTTCTGTGAGTCAACATGTTGTCTTTTGGTGTTCCTCATAGCCTACCTATGGTATGATTATGTTACAGATGTATGTCTAGTGGTGCTCGGCAAGTAAGGCCTGGGTGCCCTTCATGGCCCTCCAGTTTAGGGTTGTCTACAAGCCGTGTCCAGTAGAGTCTTATTTATGGGTGTGTTTCGCGCCACACTTATAAACAGGAGGCGGTAGGGCATTTAGGATTTTTGTCTTTCTTCCATGTTCTAGATTGTGCTATAGAGCCGAGTCATATGGTGTGAAGTTTTCGACCCTGACCCTTGTTTATTTTGTAGTTAGAAGATGACTTCATCGGGAAGGACTACAGACGATTCAAGGACTGATACGATGACATGAGTGAGAGTGGGTTCATTTATTGAGGAGGATCCAACTTAGGATATGCCCTCCATTGAGATAGAACCATCTGAGATCATATCTTTTAAGGAAACAGATCAGTCTAAGATTCGGGATGAGTCAGCACTACAGCTATCATCAATTTTGATTAATGTAGAAGAGCCAAGAAGAGATCTGATGTTGTCGGTTTTACCTTTGGCCTAGCTAGGCAAGAAAGAAGGAGGCCAATGTCAGGAATTGATCCAAAAGCTTCATATTATGGTAGACCATTGGAGGGTGCATGGCCTTCCGAGAGACCGAGGAGTTTGTAGCCTGGGAATCCAACTAACCAAGACTCGACAACACCTATAGAATAAGGTTCAAATGAATATTGTAGCCAAACCAGGAGGATTAGTACAATTGGTACATTTGTAGAGATTCCTAGAGGCGATGGATAGTCAATGGAAGAACGACGGTAAGAAGAATTTCTCCAGCCCATGGTAGAACGATTCGTGCCAGGTCAAGGCTCTAGAGTGGGACCATGGCTTGGTCCGAACCCGTTGGAATTTTAGGACCAGAGCGACTGAGGAAGGAAGGTATATGTACCGCTTTGATAAAATGCTAGAATTAGACGAGTGTGATTCTAAAATGTTTTATGTTAGACCATAACGATAAGTCATAAAGCCCTGATGATTGCATTAAGAAAGTGGAAAAAGGTAGCATAAAAAGAGGTGCCGTAAGTGGAATATGTGATCAGACGACATGTTAAGCTTGTGAATATGCTGATAAAATGGTAAAGAAATGTGATGGCAACAAGGTGATGATATAACTAGATAGTAGTTGTAAATGCTTCGAAAAGGAAGATATGGGAAGGCTACGTATGTGTTTCAGTACGATGCTTAAGTTTTATTATGTAAATGGTTTGCCAACAAGAAGGTAAAACATAAATGATTGAATAAGAAGGAATGTATATTATATGGATTGAAATGTTTAATATTTATGGTGATACAATACGGAATTGCATGATTTGTACTAAGATAATTTTATGGATCGAACATTAATAGGAACTAGATAGTCAGAAAGGGTAGAAGAACGATGGGTATTACTCATTGAGATATATATTAATGGAAGTTCACTTGCCCATGGTTCGATATTGATAAGGATGTTATGACGCTCTGTGAGTATAAGGATATGCGAATTATGAATTGTCTCGTAGGGACGTGTGAGAAAGATAGAGTTGTATGCCCTCTTTAAGCAAAATTTGGGGAAGATAGGAGTATGCCTTAATATGACGCTTGAGCTATTACGCGAATGATTTATGAGCCACTAAAGTAAAGAAAAGGGTATATATTAAATCGGTAAAGTCACTACGCTAGGACATGAGTATAAGAGTATACGGGTCATCAGTTATTTTTAATGAATGTATATGACGAAAGGTAGAACCAAAGTACAGAAGATTATCCTCTGGGATGTTTATAACAACGGGATTATTGAGTTAGTAATGTTGGGCTAAATAGTTAACGAAGAAGAGCAACAAATGTCTCGAAAATATTATCTAGAATAAGAGCAAGGGGCAAGGAACTAGGCAAGTGGAAACAAAATCCAGGAATGATGGAAATGAACGAGTTTAAGGTTGCAAAGGGATACAAGCTAGTTTTCATTAGAAATTAATTAGTAACCCAAAGGTAGTCTACTAGTGAGTCGAACACCTATATAATGAAGAAATGTTAACGATCAGAATAAACCTATGAGATGAACTCTAGTGTTAGCTATCATTGCAGTGATTGGAAAAGAGAATGATAATTGCTAGAAAAGGGGTAAGGGAAGCCATAAAGACCTTTTTGATGAGGGATGGAGCCAGTATGTCAATAAGAGTATGTGACCCTTATATGTATGGCATATGCACCTGAGCAGATAGACTAAAAGATAAACAACTACTGTCAAGATTAATCGTAAAAATGCAGGGAATATGTACTTATAGGAAATGGGAAGATAAATGGGATATTAACCGTAAGGCATTATACCATTACCTTGAGGGGGGAAGACGAGACGATAAGTATTAGGTCGGAAGTATACTTGAAAAGATGGTAATCGAAAAAGGGTTAGAAACCACTTCAAACACATCGCAATGATAATGTATAAGACGAATTGATGATAGACATAGTCAGATAGTCATGTGCCGATCAAGAAAAAGTTGGGAACTAGAACTCCAGAGAAGAAGTTTCTCGAAACATCGAGAGGAGAGAGTGAAGAAAGGTCTAGTAATGAAGAAGTGAAGAAGGATAGGGCATACTTATACTCAGAGTTGAAAGATTAACTAGGATAAGAATATAAGTGATGTAGCTGCCATATCGAAGGATGGTTTGGAAGGAAGCAATAACAAGGAATACAAGGAAAGCGTTAGAGGCGGGGCTATTCGAGTCAGGAACTAACAAAAACAACATTGAGGAAAAGATGTGGACTTGGCAATAGAAGAAGGACAAAACGATGGCCTAATATGTAAACAAGTGAGTATTTGATGGTAAACCCCCTATATTCTGAACGACCTACAATGAAATATGATAGACACTTGATGACGTAGAAGCAGAAGCCCAAAGATAATATTCGAATTTCAGGTACAAAAGATTCAGGATGTAAGGGAACTGAAGCCGAGTTGCGAATGAAGTGGATTAAGATAAGCCTAAATAAGGAACTAGCAAATAGTAATGATAGTAAGGATAGACGACAAGAAGTAAGGTCATATAAGATGACTTGATTATACTAAGTGAATAAAGGCAGAGCTAGCACTGAAAGGAATACGTCTACTCCTAAAAGTCGCAAGTCATTAAGGATTTTAAAGAAATTGTAGTACGGAATAGAAAAATGTATCGCAGGAATGATACATGTGTACGAAGGATTTACTAATATAAGCATAGATTTCAATTGTTGAAGTATAGTGCATTCGACAATGGTAATATTTGATATATGATATACATCGCCGAGATTAAGGGTATTGTACATAGAATGTGATGTATCTTTATAACGAAGGTGATTCAGGGACAATCAGAGAAGGAAATTAGGACAAAGAGTATTGTGGGTTTCCAATGGCAAGGTAAGACCATGGCTCGAGTTCACTATTGTGCGTACTCCACCTTTTCAGAGGTAAGGAAGCTGTGTCATGACCTCAGTGAGCAGTCTTGATGAATCGAGGGGAAGAAGGTATTGTAGAATCTGTGACTCAACTATAAGAGAGGTTTGAGCACCAAAAGCCTAGTGGACTATGGTAGCATATGGAGATACGGGTGTGGGAGGTGGAGATGGCCAATATGGAATTTTCAATAATAGAAATCTATGTAAAGCTTTACCTTAGAGAGATTATTTGGTTGTATGGCATTCTGATTCTATTGTACATGACTGAGTTACCTAGTTCAAAAATTCAAAAAATGAAAATTAACCTCAGCACTATTGTTCATTCTAAGGTAGATGGCAAACGGAGCGCAATTTTAGACGCTCAAAGATATGCTACGAGCTTATATGTTGGGTTTTAAAGAAAGTTAGCATAATTACGTTCAGTTTACAAAAATTTGCATATATCAATAGCTGTTATGCCAGCTTTAGAAAGACTGTGTATGAGGCACTGTACATGGGAAGATGTTGACCTCCAATGGGGTCAACTGTGGTTAGAAAAATCAGAATTTTTTGCAACCCGATGTGATGCATAAGACCCTAGAGCACTCGAAAGTTATTCAGAATAGAAGGCGTACATTAGGGGCCTAAAGTTTTAAGTGGACAGTTGGGTGCTCCTAAGGATATATCTTATGAAAGGTAAAATGGAAGTCACCAAGAGGGGCAAGTTTAGCCAAGGCACTTTTGACCCGTAGAAGATTGTCCAACGAACAAGTTAAGTGATGTATCAGTTGGAGTTTCCTCAAGAATTATCTATCTATTTTTCAGGTTGTAGGAATGCCCTAGTCATAGTACTAATTAATAATGCATAGATGACAGAAATCCTATCACTCAAGGCAGTCCAGGTAGCTATACTAGAAAGAAAAATCCTTGAATTGAGGATTATATTACCTCTGCAAAAGTTCTGTGGCATAGTAAGAACGGCAAAAAAGATTATATGGAAAGCAGAAGAAACATCGAAGGATGAAATATTTGTGTATATTCCAGAATAAAATGTTTTATACAATTTCAATCTTCCATAAATTCCATCTTCATATGCTCATGATTATGCTAATCTGATAATCCATGTGTAACGACCCGCCTGGTCATTATTGGACCTTCCGCAGCCCGTGTATAAAGGCCACGTGCATCGCTATAAGATTGGTACATGAGGGAGTTTTAAGTGAAATATTTAATCGTAATTGAATAAGATGAGAGTAAAAGAGTTATGGGGCCGGGGAGGATGTCTTCACCATAGCAGGTGAACGACCGCCATAGCGACCCAGTAGTAGTGGACGAGCAATCTCCTACAGCTATATATGCAAACCAGTACCCATGTTTCATGACTTCGTTTCGGGATTTCACTTTGGTCCACAAAACCCCTCTCTTAAGCCGTCATTAGGTAATCCCAGAGTAAAACACTTGTTGACTAGGGAAAAGTAGCACTCCAAACATCCTTCGTGTTATCTTCCTTAAAGATTTATATATCATGACTTCCGGTTCAAAGATGGGATGGTGGATATTCCATGAACGTTCGTGATAGTTGTTTGGAAATGAGGTAGGTTATGGTTTAATTGTTTGACTTTGATTAGTAAATCATAAATAGTCTATAGAATTGATAGGAGAAAGCATGATTAGGTCTTAGAACATGGAGTTTGGCTGAATATTGTTTGGGTGAAGATAAATGCTGATTTCTATGGGCATCCTATCATTAAGTGAATAAGTGAACCCACATGCGTAGTTGATAGGCTCAAAAGGGGAAGTAAAGTAGTGAATATGGTTTTTTTTATTGACCTAGTTAGCATGGTGGGTTATGTGCAATTATCGAGTTAGCCATAATAAAGTCTTATTGTATCATGGGTGGGGGCGACCTGTTGCTAAATTATAGGTGTCCTCATCGGGCATTCATGTTGTTATTTTATGTACCAAACCTGCGGGAACGGTCAGTATTTACTTCCCGGTAGATTTGGAGTGATCTTTTATTCATATTATTGATGAGTCGAGTCTAAGTCTAGGTATGGTTGTGGTGTGATAACTTGTATTCTTCTTGTACGTAACTTCGTGGGGTATCCACATTGTTAGGCGGTCAATTTCTTAAGTCTTATTATGACTTGTGACATGGTGGCTTGTACTCTTGAGACTGATACATTGATTGTTCATGATCCTTATTGATTGTCGGAATGGAAATACATTGAGATGAAAAAGTACATATAAATAAGAAAAGGCACATTTGACAGGGGGTAAGGATATGGCCTAATTATGTGCTCGGGATCCGAGGTCAGTTCTACAGCGAGTGGAACATGGACACCATAGGTCCCCTATAGGTCATGGTTATTTGGGCAAACATTATCATTTAGCATGTGTGTGCGGATACGATACTACCATTGATTTCATTCTACTTGTGTGTTCATATTTGTGATAGTGGCAGAGTTGATTCTGATTGGATGACATATAGTCATGGTTCATTTTGGTAAATTACAAATGATTTCCTCGTAATTGCAGAAATGAGGCATTTAAAAGTACCACATAATTCGTTGATAGATAAAGGAAGGCGGGTTGAGTTGACCCCATTAGCTTGGCCGAGTGTTTGGGAAGTATGTTGATTTGCTACCATTGACTACATTGCTTTAGTTGTTCTTACTTGATACCTGACAAGTGGTTTGAGTCTGGTGTTCATTGTGGGCTATGTGTTGGTTGAGTCTAACCGTTAAATTACGAGTATGATAAGCTAATGGAGAAAAAGGCAAGATTTAGTAGTCCCGCTGAGTGTCAGTTGATAGAGAGGTTGAGGTATGTCCTTATAAATTGTCGAGGTTAATTTGGTCCTGGAGTTTGTCTTCAAAGTAACTGCTGTTGTATGTTGGTCCTCGCTTCTAGTGTTGCATTGACATGGTAATGGGAATACAAGCATATATATATCAAAACTTTTCAAGTATGGGTATGATGTAAAAAGGTGTTATGATTGTACCCATCTGTTTATTCTATTTGATTTTATATCGTGTTGCGTGAACTAATATTAGTCGACCTATGATGCTTACCAGTATGCGTGGTGTACGGATACTATTCTTGCTACATCCTTTGGGTGTAGATGTGTTGTTTCTTGAAGGTTTCCTTAGTTGCAGTGGCAGATATCGTCCTACAGCTTTAGTACATCTCATTCTGAAGGCTGAAGCTGTGTCTTTTTAATTGTGTTATCTCTTTGTAATTTAGAAACTCTTGTACTTGTCTAGACTAGATCCTTGGGAAAGTTGAATTTTTTTAAATAATTAAAGAATGTCGTCATAATGTTCGTTTTATTTACTATCATTGGTTACATTTGCTTTTAAAACAACTTTACAAAGGGGTTGTGTCACACCCAAATCCGGATCAGCGTGACCGGCACTCGATGCCAGCCTTGGCCCGAGTGAACCACTCTAAATCTGAAACTCTGGGAGTAACCCCCAACTTAAACCAACAAAGCCTACCTGCACACAGAGAATACCAACAAGCCGGCGAGGCTATAATCTGGATATATATATATATATATATATATATATATATATATGTATGTATGTATGTATGTATGTATATGTATATATATACTGACCATCTCGTCTGAACTGGGCACACACACCCAAAATATAATTACACAATAGAGCAAGCCGACGAGGCTGCTATGTAAGCTTAACAACAAGACTGAGAGCCAACAAGGCTACATAGCACCCCAACAACATACAAGTGTCCACAGACCTCTAGGGAGCACGAGTTGTAGAAAGGACAGGACGTGGCCCTAACATACCTATATATACATGTCACAATAGCATACCATAAAGGTACTGCAGCTCCGGACCAAGTGGAGCGCACTGACTGCGGCTGAGTGGAAGGCCTACTGAGCTGGATCGTCTATCCGATTACCTAAACTAAAATGATTGTACTCTGGATATCTCAAGAAAGCATCTAGAGGTGCTCTACCTGGGTTACCTCTCATCTGAGGCAAGATAACATAATTTTATAGATATAACTCCGTGGCTCGAAGCTCAGGCATAGATAACTCCATGACTCATAGGCCAGGTATAATCAACTCCATGACCCGTAGGTCCGCTATCAGAAACTCCATGACTCGTAGGTCGGGTATAATGAACTCTATGACCCGTAGGTCAGTTAACAACTCCATGACCCATAGGTCAGGTATAATCAACTCCATGACCTGTAGGTCAGGTAACAACTCCATGGCTCATAGGCCGAGCAACAACTCCATGGCTCATAGGCCAGGCATATACAAACATATAATGATAATTTAAAGGCAACATAATATCCTGTATACAATATTTACACTAGTTATTCCTTTTGTCAGCCTATCATATTATATAACCCAACTATTCTTGTATCTGTCCTTAACTAGAGGGAAATATTACACTAGGGTTTTGGTAACCTTAGTATAATCTTCATGAATAGCACATCTTGGTGCGAATAGTCAAAGGTGGCTCAATTGTAGAAATCATGCCAAAGAAAAGAAGAAACAACCTTAACATACCTGGAAGCTTATTTCTCAACTTTCCAAATTACTTCCAATCTTGAAATCTACATAAGATCATTCGTGGTCTCGTAATCTACATATAAAACCATTCATACTATTGTTAGGATTATCGTCATATGCTTGTCTTAAGCGTTCAAATTAAATCCCCTTAAAATCTGCCGAAATTCAGACAACATCTCCCCTATATCTTCTACTGCATCCAATCTTCAAAACAACTCCCAAAGTACAATAAAAAATAAAAAATTCCATACTCAAAGATTACATTCAAACTATACTCCATTGAATCCCAAAACTTCTTTTCATAATCATTCCATAACAACAACTTCATACAACCCCTTATACACTCGTATACGACGATTCCTTAACATCATTATTATCCCTCATAACAAGGTTATGCTCAAAACATACTAATAATTATAACTCAAGTTAATTCACAACTCAAAATATCATCAAATGCATATTTGAACTTTTCCTCCAATTTTCCCCTCCTCAAATCTTAACATAATTACCAAACAAACTCATAAACATGAAACAAAGATGAAATCTTACCTCAAAATTCCAGAACACTTCAATTCCATGGTTACTCCACTTTAACAATACTCACCTAAACATCTTCAAGAAGAGGAGACAAGTGTAGACATCACGTGGAAACCCATAACCACTTTAATCTTTACTTTGATCCTTGGGTTGGGCTTGGAAATATGTTGGAATATGTTTGGAGAAATCTCTAGGACTTCCTAGGCCTTGAGGCTATGTTAAAATGAAATAAAAATGACCCAAAATTGTCATATAGACTTTTAGGAATATATGTGCATGTTGTGGACATTGGAAGAATATTCCAGAGGATTTGGGATATGTTTAGTGGGGTTTGGAGATTGGATGAATGTTGTGGGAGATTCTAGACAGGTGTGGAGATGAGAAATGGTGAAAAATGAGATGAGTTAGATGACTTCAAGGGTATATATAGTAGTCCAATTCGGTTTGGGCTAATGGGCCGAAATTGTTGGGCCTTTTTAAGTGACTTCTAGAATTTCCGCGTAGGTTCGCCGGCTTCTGATAATCCATTTTAAAATGTCCATAACTCCCTACTCCGATGTCGTATTGATGAACGATTTGTTGCATTGGAAACTACAATGGACGAACTTCATTTTAGACTCTTGAAACGCCTCAAAACTCCTGATATACTAGGAGATACAACTCTCTGAAGTTGACCCAAAATTGTTGTACAAAATTCCGCCAAATTTTTCCAAATTTTCGACAAACTTATTTTCTTCTATTTTCTTGATCCCGAAACCTTTAGACACTTGATTAACACTTGTTAATAGTATTCCTTAACCTTATAAGGGTTCCATGACCTCTCCGAGCTTACGTTAGTTTACTCACGATGCAAATGACGTGAAATTTTTTGAAGTGTAACATTCTCCCCCTTTTAAAAACATTCGTCCTCGATTGTCAAACTCTCAGAGATCTCAAGGAAGTTTCGGTAGAGCTTCCTCTGTAGCTGTAGTACTACCAACCTGAATGTTATAATGTCTCAATCTAGACCTCCTTTAGTAATGGAGACAAACGTGAATACTTGGATGTCATATCTTTCCCAACATCTCAAGTCATCTCTTCTACCTTGACAGTCTTCCATAGTACTATTACCAAGCCTACCTATTTGGTTTTTTCTTTAAGCCACAATCCTCGAACTTTGGTGATCTGAGAGGGTAGTAGGGACTTTCTCATACGATAATTGTTCTGTACTCCAAATATCATCAATTGGTACAACTATGGGGGAATTTCTCAATACACTTGCGAAGCATAGACATGTAAAAGACTGAATATACAGATTTCAATTTTTTTGGGGTAATTTTAGTAGGTCCTTCGACTATCATCTTGCAAAGTCTAAAATATCCAAGGGTCATACTTGCCTCCTTTATTCCTTTTCGTAAAATTTCTTCAGGATGAGCCAAATTTCAAAAAATCTGACATTCTCCCATTCTTATAGAACTTCATATGAGCCATATGGATATTGGAAGGAGGACTAATACCATATGCAAATTCAATCCATACTAACTGTCATCCAAATTTTCTTCAAGGTTCTAATATACATGCTCATGACATATCCTTGGACGTCGGAAAATTGTGCTCTACTTACCCACTTATCTCAAGGTGGGAAAGAATATTGGAGTAATTCATATTCTTTAGGTTTCTATGTATACTCTAATCCTCATGTGTTAGTAGAGAGCTGAACATCTTAATCGGGTAACCAAAGCTACTAGATAATCAAATAATTCCTTGCTGATCATTTCCTGAACATTCTATGCCTGGAATTCTCATATCATCATCATACACATTTGTATCATCAAATAATTGCATTCCTCCGAATAGTTTATTTTCATTTGTCCTTCTCAATTTGTAACTCCACTTCTTTCCATTGACAAGATGTTACTAAATTCTGGTTCGAATACTTTTGCCTTTAAGGCTTCCCTGTACAATGCTTTCCTAACTATTCTATGATGCTGGGACTTTGTATCCAACAACTAGCTCGTGGTGGCTATTTCACTTAACTTTTATCTTAGTCTACTATCTACTTCGAATACCATCATACTCAATCCTTCTATGGTTCTTCGTTTCTGAACTTTCTATTACACTCTTATCCTGAATTGCTAAGTAATTTCCTCCTTAGTGTACTCCCATTCAATCTTTACTTAGTCATGCACATGACTAACTGGTTATGTTTATCATCAACTCGTCCTTTTATCTTATTGGCCTGCTAGTGTAATAGCCCTTTGAGGTATTACCATATTTGCATCTTTTAACAAGGCCTACTTCTGATCCAACACTTGTTTGTCTCATCTTCCCCCCTTAAGATGTTAGCCCATTATTCTATATTTAACATCCCGTTAGTTCTCCCTTTTCTTGCAAGTACATACTTTCAGCGAATCCGTAACTAATCTTAGTTGTGACTATTCATCGTCTGACTTTATCTAGCCAGTTGGACATATTTGTAATGAGTCACATATTCCTGTATATGTACTGGTCTTGGATGGCCCAATCATTCCTCAAAAGGATCTTCATAATTTCTTTTGTTTTCTTTTACTCGTAAAATGCCTTTTTCCATTAGTCATTCTTTACCCTTAGCTTAAGAGAGTTTGGACTGTTTCGTTACGAGTGAGAATCCCTTTTGACGCTAAAAATCTCCTCTTGGGGTACTTTTTTCCCTTAAATAGGCGTACCATTCATTGGTTTACATACATTCTCCTGGTTAAATATCAGGAGCTTAAAATTTCCTCATCGCTCTCATAAGACCTGTTTAGTTCTTCTCAAGGATGCACCTTTGTCCATTGTTTACAACCTTCTTGATCACGCTAATCCTTTGTCACATACAACATTACTCTATCTCCCATTGATTTATTTAAATTTGATCCTATTGTCTGCTTTCCTGCTTTCATCCTAAGCTTTTCCTAAAATATATTATCTGATCCTCAATGTGAATACTTTTCCTTTTCCAAGTTTCTGTCCCCTTCATAATATCATAACCTTCTTTTTCCTAATGCTTGTGTGTACATATTTGGTCGTGTTACCGCTATCTGACTTTAATTCTCGAGAAAACAGAATCCTAATTCTATCTGTAGTGCTTGCTACCTCAATTTTAACATACATCACAATCAATACGTTTAACATTTCATAAAATCAATCATAAGGGTATACATAATTCTCGATGTAGCCACTTGTGACCTATCTTTTTATCGCTGTTCAACACATTTTCTTGCTAGATATCCTGTTGCCATTTGATTTTGTCCTGAATCTGTGGCTTTAATACATCTCCCATCTCGTTTTTCCCAGCTAGCTAGACTTATACCTCGCGATCATTTCGAAATTCTAATTGTAAGGCTCATATGCTCCTAATTTCCCTCGGGCTATTTTGGTTTCTTATATTTTTTTTCGTATGTCTAAATCTGTAGGTCTTCCTAGCATATCCTTCTTTACTCGTACTTGTACCCTGTCTCTTTGTCTAAGATAATCAACCTCGTATCCTTTACTTTCCTGTAGCAACTAAATCGATCCTTGCGATATTTTATCTTAACTTGTAATCCTACTCTCTTCTCTCCTTACACATAAACCAATATCGCACCTAATTTCTCTATCATCAAATAACTTTCACAACACCCGTCCGAAAAAAGATTGAGGTGAATCCTTCTTATAAGGATTAGCTAGAAATACACCACATAATCCTAAGGTTGATAGAATCTCTATTTCCTTCGTCGGCCAAGCAACATCACATTTTGAAGTTATATAAACAATCCAGAAGACAATCATAGTCGTAGTCCAACTTACCTAACCATTTCTCATTCTTGAGTTCAAGGTCATCATTAATATTCGAAGTAACTCGGCCATAATAATTCTCATAATAGTACCAACTATCAAATACTCAGAATCCCCTTGATGTCGAATGAATGGTGACTTCTGAATCCCAATGTAAACTCACATCATATAAGGAAGTCAGATAAAATGAGTCTGTGTGCCTCTCATCAACCCGTCCTGATCTTATGTATATATAAATACATCCAGAGTAAAACTTTCCTCAACTCGTTAACTTTCTTTTTCCATATCAATATATCTTCATCATCTTTTATTAACTAATCTAATCTATAATTATTAATACTTCATTCGACTTCATAGTATCAACTTTCCCTATATGTTCAATAAATCTCAATTCTCTGAAATCTCGAATGCAATTTATTCCAGTTCCTTTAACTACTAATCATTTTTCCCTCCAGGGTTCTTCCTTTAAATTAAATTAGAATCATTCTAAAACTTCTCGTTGAAAGCATCTCATAATTGTTCATTCAATCATGACTTACTAAACATCCGATTGTCACATATTCCCTTCATTCTTTCTCTATAGCTGTTACACCTCGTTGTTTTAGACGTTGAGGTTCGTTAGGTGTTAGTTGTTTTAATTGAGATCTGAAGTGATACGCGCTTATTTTATGGTAAAAAGGGCTTAATATCATGTAACAGAAGTATTGGGAAGGATATCTTTTGGAACATGACGAGTTTTTGAACAACGCAAAAGCCCAGAGCGAAGTTCATGAAGTCCTGTTTGCAACACAACAGACCACTCCTCAATAGGACATTTGTTACACCTCAGAAAATCCTCCGTCGTTGCACAAGAGAATGGACTAGCGAGGTGTACGAGTATCCGATATTTCTATGAGTAAGAAGTAACATTTGATTGCCTTAAGCCAGATTCCAAAGGCAATTGCAATAAGAGATAGGTCATGCTCCATAATGACTAACTATAGATTCTAAAAATGTGGAAAGTTGCAGATTTTCACTTTGGCCAGTTGATCGTAAAATGAAATACGGACCGTAAAGTGGTATACGGCCCGTAAACTGCCATGTCGTATTTCAACTTCCAAAACTTCAACTTTCTGTCAAATGCTTGAATGGTTAAAGACGACTTGAAATACGGACCATAAACTGAAATACGGCCCGTAAACTGTGTTCGTAAATCACCAGGTCTCAGCCTCACTTTATGGTTCTGTTATGCTTAAATACGCCCACAGAATACGGACCGTAAACTAGAATACGGACCGTAAACTGAGTTTACGACCACTGTTGTTGTTCATTCCAAATCAGATTTTAAGTCATTAAATAAGGGGACCAAGTTCATTAGTTCATTTCCACATTTCACCCCTTCTCTCTAAAAACATCTCTCTACATTTATTCCATAAGAATTCAAGAGATATTAATGATCAACTACATCAAGTTAAGTGAATCAAGCGTAAGGAACCCATTAAAGTTCATCTAAAACAAGAAATCCAAGTGAAGGTGAAACTCGGGTTTTTCTCAAGTGAAGTGTTTGCACCCAAGGTTCATTCCTACACCATCTAAGGTAAGTTATATGACATTTCCTTTTTGTTTAAGGTACTTGAAAGCTGAAACACTTGGATTATATGAGAAAATAGGAAATGGGTCATGAATGAGGAAATAGTGTCACCTTTGAGAAGTTGTTTGGATTGATGTATGATTCTTGATACATTATGATTATAATCATGTTATAAATGACATTGAGAGCATGGAATAGACGTTGTATATGAATGAACGAAATTATGTGAATTGAGAATATGGACAATGTAGATGATTAAAGGCTATTATTGCGATATTGTGAATACATTAATGACGTTTGAGAGTTGATATACGTTATGGGGGGGATGTCGTATAAGTAAAGGAGATGCTGTCCGATTTTCTCTAGTTTTAGTCATATATGCTAGCTATCGATTCTAATGATAATATGACGTTAATGAAGGTAGAAACGCGATTGTTGAAGGGGAACGTACAAGCGATAAATACTTGAACAGAAAGGTATGTAAAGCTAACCCTTCTTTCATAAGGCATGGTTCTTTGGCCAAACGTCTAAATCTTCTATAAGACTATGATTCCTTCTGATGATTTGATCTTCCGAGCTAGTAAGCTCACGATGCTTGATACGCTACGATTGTACTAAATTCCTCGTATGACAAGTGAGTCTATAAAGGTAGATGTGATGAATGACGATAATAGTATTAATGATATAGATGACGATAATAATGGTAATAGCGATAACGATAACGATGACGATGATGATAGAGATGATAATAGTAAAGATGCTTATGAGCTATTATATATATGTATCGATGTATGACTATTATAGAACCCCAAGCTTATGAGGCCGGGTAAGATATGTAAGTATATATGTATATGACTATGTAATGCGCGCACACCTCTGCAGATGGTACGGATAACCCTGACGCCTTGGTAGGGCCCGACAGATGTAACCCTGAAGCCTTGGTAGGGCCAGGTATGTGCAACCTTGAGCCTTGGTTGGCCAAGTATGTATGAAACACCGACCCAGTATGGTCGGGTATCCTATGTAAATGCTATGTATATGATATAATGATGTGTATGATATGGATATGAGAATAAATACGAATACGGTACGATAACGAATAAGAATATGTACATGATACGAATGTGAAGGAAGATACGTAAATGGGTACGGATATGGATGTATGTACACGAATACGCATTAGAAGTGAAAAGTTCCTAAGTAAGGCAAGTAAGTGCTTATGACGGTGATGTTCCTATCTCCCATCCTATGCTATCTCATATGATTGTATATTATGCTTCTATGTTGATATTGATCATGTTGTACATACTCAGTACATTCTTCATACTGACGTCCTTTTATTTGTGGACGCTGCGTCATGCCCGCAGGTGCACAAGGAGACAGACTTGATCCATAGCTGCTTTCTCGGAGACTACATAGCAGAGCTCCATTTCATTCGGAGCCATAGTTTTTGGGTACCTATTCTTTTGTGTACATAATTATGGGCATAGCGGGGTCCTGTCGCGCTTATGTGATATGTTATACTCTCCTTAGAGGCTCGTAGACATGTGTATATGGTTGGGTATGTCTGGCCATGTCAGCTTATATTTTGTATATCATTTTGTCAGCCGTGCAGGCTTGTGTATATTGACATGGCATAGATGCCAATGATGATATAAAGGTGTTATCGTCCAACGGGACTAGTATGACTGATGTGTACAAATGTATATTTTATTATGTGGCTCACCGAGATGTAAGTGCAAGTATAAGTCAAGGGGTGCCCGGGTGGGCTAGCATCGGGTGCTCGTTGCGGCCCCTAGTTGGGTCGTGACAACATTGGGGTAAGGAGATATGGACGTAACAAGTTGGGATGGCAGGCAAGGAAAATAGCCTGCGCGAACGCGCCGGGGAGTGGCACGAACGCATTGGAGGCCAAGGGTAAACTTAGCGTGAACGCGCCACCGCAGGGCGCGAACGCACTGAGCAAATTTTAGGCTCAGGTCAGGGATTCAGATTATATGATCGAAGTATAAGAATATATACACGTTACTTGATGAAAAGCCCTCGTAACCGTAAGCTAAGGTGGTGCCCACATGTCGGGGTTTTATAAAGGAAATTTGAAAAATTATAAGAGTAGTAAATGGGAACTTGAGCAAGTCCTAAGAAGGACCCTTAAGCCAAATATGGGCATAAGCACTCCAAAAGGGTTATTTCAGGATACGTTTTCGGATGATCTGACTTGGAGAGGCCAAAACACCATGACAAGTTTGGAATTTGGAGTCACGCCAAATATGAAATTGTAGATAATTGAATTAGCTTTCCAAACGTAGGTCGTGGGCTCTCACACGACATCGGGATCAAAAGTTATGACCTTTTTACTGAACGAACGCGCAGGCAGAAAAAATAAGCCAGTGCGAACGCGCTGACCAGATTTTAGGTCGGTTTGGGCGGATTCTAGAACTCTATAGAAGGGGGCCTTACCCCCCCCCCCCCCCCACCCCATTCTTCATCCAAAATACCCACAAACACCCCAAAAATTCAAGAAAACCTCCCACACCTCTCAACATCAAATTTTAGCCAGGATCAAGTATAATTCCCGAATTTCGATCCAGGTAGTGTACAGTTGCGATTACAAAAAAAAGCATTTGGCTCAGTTCAAGTGGGAGAAAGTGAAGATATAGTAATATTATTGGGAGAAAGGTATGAATCTCTTATTATTAATGCTCATCTTGGTTTACTACGGGCATAGAGCGATTAGATAGCCGTATAACGGAGTAGTTGGTTGAAAAATTGGATAAATATCACATGAGGTGTCTTATGGAGTATGTTGATGTTAGTGATGATGTTTTTGTTGTTATTGTTATTGTTGTTGTTGATGTTGTTTGTTGGTAACTGTGATTTCGGCCTTGGGATATAAACAGGGGAGATGCTGTCAAAATTTAGGCAGATCCTAAAAAGAGTTAATTTAAAGGCTTAGGATAAGCAATTGATAACGAGCCTAACGATAGTATGAATTCCCTTGATTGTATATTTGCGAGTTCGAAAAGTAGAAGTTGAGCGAATAGATAAGCTTCAAGGTATGTAAAGTTACCCTTTCTTTCTTTTTGGAATAAATTGCATAAAACGAGCGAACGATGAACATACATGACTCCAATGAATTCTAGTTCTCAGCGGTACTTGACATGATAGTTGTCTGTGATTCTCAAGTGTTAGTTCATTCTAATTATTCTATTGAGTCTCGGATGATGATTCAGTTTGTATGTGGTTGCTCCTGATATTCTATTCGTGCATAACGTTATTACCTCATTTCACCGAGTCCAGGCTGAGTACGTATTTGTGCACAGCTTCATTGCATTGTTCACCGAGTCCCTCACTAGAGTGCTGGGTACGGTATATATATTATTATTTCACCGAGTCCCTCACTAGAGGGCCTATTACAGTATATATATGATGATTTCACCGAGTCCCTCACTAGAGGGCCGGGTACGGTATATATGTCTGTGACTTCATTCATCGAGTCCCATACTGGGTCGGGTACGATGTATTGTATATATATGCATGACTCATTTCATAAGGTACAGATGCTTTGGTATTCCTTGATTATCATATTTGTCTCCTGTCATCTTTTACTCAGTCATGATCTTGTTTATTGTAATTTATGCTTTACATACTTAGTACATTTTCCGTACTGACCCACTTTCTTTGGGGGCTGCGTTTCATGCCCACAGGTACAGACACACAGTTTGGTGATCCTCCAGCTTAGGACTTCTGCCCTGCTGCTTGGAGAGCTCCATTGTTCCGGAGCTTGAGCTATTTTGGTACAGATCCTTTTGGCTTATACTTTGTTATACTCTTAGAGATCTGTAGACATGTATGGGTTGTATATATGGTTTAGTCAGCTATACAGATGTAGTTCGTTTTGGATATTCCCTTTTATAGTGGCAGCCTTGTCGGCTTGCATATTTTGTTATGTTTGGTTAACTGTGCCTCCTTAGGAGACAGGTTCATTATGATATATGCCATTATGAGTCTACAACATGCTTTTACAGATTTCTACATTTTCTTTAGTATCAGTCTGATTATATCTAACAGGTTCGTATACGAGTGTACAACTCGGGCACTAGTCATGGCCCATCGATTTAGGTCGTGACAAAAGTGGTATCAGAGCAATTCATCGTCGGAGTGTCTATAGACCGTGTCTAGCAAAGTCTTGTTTATCGGTGTGTTGTGCACCACATCTATAAACAGGAAGCTATAGGACATTTAGGATGTTATCTTTTCTTCTTACTCTAGATCGTGCGATTGAGCTATGTTATCAGGATAATCCCCCTCTAACGAATTATGGTGTTTTCAGCTATGCCTCAAAAGAAAGCGATAGCTACCTAGAAGGGCAAGTCAGTAGCAGGGGATGCTAGTCATACTCGGATAGTTACTAGAGCCCATGCCCAGTGTATGCCCGAGACGGTAGTCCAGTCAGCGAGCTCTGCTACATTGCCTCCTCCCGAGGAGCTTGGAGCAGCAGCAGCTCCAGTTTAGGGGCAGCACCACCACTAGCTTCTGAGGCCTCAGTACTTGAACCTCCAGCTCCTCAGCTAGGGACAGAGGATAGGGCCATGAGAGATACAGTTCAGTTGCTGACCAGATTAGTGGTAGGGCAGGCTCGCAGGCATGGACTAGGAGTTGACCATGGGGATAGGTCTGATAGTTTGAGAGTTCGTGACTTTTTGAATTGTAATCCTCCAGAGTTTTTCAGGTCGAAGCCCGAGGATGACCCACAGGAGTTTATTCGGAAGATGCAGTGTACATTGAGGATAATGAGGGCTTTTGAGACTTAGTCTGTTAAGTTGGCTTCGTATCGACTGCGGGATGTAGCTGTTAATTGGTATGAATCTTGGGAGTTATCTAAGGGTGAGGATGCTCCCCAGCGGTATGGGATGAGTTTGTGGAGGCTTTCCTTGGCCATTTCCTACCTCTAGAGATAAGGCGAGCTATAGTTGATAGATTTTTTCATTTGAGGCAGAATGGTAGGAGCGTTCGAGAGTATAGTCTTGAGTTTGATTCGTTGGCTAGTTATGCACCGACTATTGTAGCTGATATCGCGGATAGAGTACACCGTTATGTGATGGGATTAGATCGTTATTTGATTGATGGTTGTATGGCAGTGGCTCTTCAGCCAGGTATGGATATTGCTTGAGTACAAGTATACGCACAGGGGGTAGAGGATCGACACGGGGGACTTCAACCAGACAGAGACCATGACAGATGCCAGCATAAAAGGGCATGATCGGCGGGTTATTCTGGTGAGTTTTGAGGCGGGCAGCCTCAACAGCATGTTAGATATTCTTCCCAGCTTGCACGGAGTGCACCCCCGCGGTTCATGGGTAGAGGATTCGACCGTACAGGGTGTTAAAGAGCCAGTCAGAGCTCCAGGGCTTCAGGTCCACAGATGAGCAGGGGTTCGAGTCAGTTGAGGCCACCTTTGCCTCAGTGTTCTTGGTGTAATAGGCCCCATTTTGGGGAATGTCGTTGGGCTACAGGTGCTTGTTTTTCTTGCGGCCGTCAAGGCCATATGATGAGAGAGTGTCCTTATGGAGGTGGTGCAGGTGGTATGGCACAGCCTACTAGGTCGGTTGCTGGTTCATCTTCTTCTATAGCCATGCGCCCTGCGGGGCAACGTATTCAGACGCCAGCAGGCGGTGGTAGAGGTCGTGGCGGAGCTTCCAGTTCTAGCAGTCCTTCGAACCGCATATATGCTTTGGATAGTAGGCAAGTTCAGGAGGCGTCACCAAATGTGGTTAAAAGTATATTATCGATTTTCTCCTGGGACGTGTATGCATTAATAGATCCAGGTTCCACCTTATCTTATATATCCCCCTTTGTTGCTAGTAGAATCGGAATAGAACCTGAGTTGATAGAACTATTTGAGGTAGCTACACCGGTAGGAGATTCTGTCATAGCTAGGCAAGTATATAGAAATTGCTCGGTGGATATATATAGTCGTCATACGATAGTAGACCTGATAGAGTCAGACCTAGCTGAGTTTGATGTTATCATGGGCATAGATTGGCTGGCCTCCTATTATGCTAATGTTGATTGTACAGAAAAGATAGTTCGGTTTCAGTTTTTGGGAGAGCCGATTATTAAGTGGAGTGGGAATGCAGCATCACCGAGGGGTATGTTTATTTCATACCTCAAGGCAGGGATGAAAGTAGGAAAGGTATACTAATGGGGTGATCAAAAGGAGAGAAGAGAAAGAAAAAATTGAGCAATCACTAAGGATAAGCGAGAGAATAACGAATTGGCAAGCTAACCGGAAAGTAATACATCAATAACTTTGGATGAGGATAAAAGAATACCAAGATTCGATTATAGAGGAGACAAAAGAATGTACAGGAAATATTCATTAGTATGGACTAGCCTTGGCAGCAGGAAGGAGAAGAAAGAAGAGAGTATATTATAGGGATTTCACGACACGAACAAAAAGTGGCGGATGCTGGAAGAACTATAACGCATAGATGGGATGCAAATAAGTAGTCAACGAAAATTTTGAATAATTGAACTAAGTGAGCAAAAGGGATTGATAGTGGAAGTGGAAGAGTGTAGCATATTAACTTTCAATGGTACATTGTAAACGTAGGGTGAAACAAGAAACTCAGAGTAAGAAAACTTCCAGTGATAATAGTTGTGGAGGAGGACGAGGGACAAATGGAGCAAAGTGTGATCAAAAGTTTCGAAAAATGTTTTGGTGGATTCCAATGTCCCCATTAACCTATGGATTTCAGTTATAAAAGGTAGAAGTAGAAGGGCCTTAAGAGAGGTGGTAAGGATGGATCGGTAATGCATAAGCTCCTTCTTTACATGCAAAGCCTCGATTAGCAGAAAATAAAATAAGTCAAGCTTTAAGATGAGAGAACTCTGGTATTATAAGGGACCAAAAGAGTTGGAAGATCATTAGGGTTAGCCGGTGACTATTGATATTCGAAAGTTACTAGTGTATAAGAACACCCTTAAACAGGGAGGAAGAGCAAATTGGGAAATCTAATTTCGAAGTGAGGTATAGCATTGTAAAAATTCCAAAGAAAGAAGGATGTTTGCTTAAAGAGGCCAATATTCGAGACGTAATGGTATATCAAAAAGGTATTAAGAGGGAGCAGAAATGAATTAAAGATAAGCAAACCACATGCCGGTGTGAAAAAAAAAACTACGATGGATCAAGAAATACTTCATGCGGACGTGAGATGTGATATTTCTAGGCCCAGCGTATTCTAAAGAGTAATAAAGAGAATAAGGAAGGTCTCCAAAATAACTTCATAAAGGATAATGGGAAGGATGACAGGGACGAGATGACAATGGTAGCAAAAGGAGCAATGGTTGGCAGTTTGGCGATTTCCAAAGGAAGGAAGAGCATTGTTCGGCTATATCACCATATATTAGGAAGCACCTCTTGGATCACTAATTACATTAAATAGGAGAGCATATACTATTGGAATTACCGAAACCATCAACGTGAAACTGTGCCCGACTACAATAGTAAGAAGGGCACGCTGGAAAGCTAATGGAGAATAATCATTGATGAGGTAATTGCCGGTACAAGGAAATCGAGGATAAATATATTTACGTTGCAAGAGAGTCGTAATGAAGTAAGAATTTCTATAGCCCTATGCTTTTGGAATTGCATCTTGAGGTTGAGGAAAGGAAATTAGGGGAAAAGTTTTGGTAGCAATTCGAAGATGTGGTGAGCTATGGAATTAGTTTGAACTCGGATTATATGTTGTTCCAATTGATATGCATCGGGGAATAATGAAAATGGTGAGGAAACATTATGTACATACGCATTGTGGGATATTGTTATGATTGATTTTGGAAGGTAGTTGGGAAGGATAGCTCGAGGAATATAACCGTTATATTTACTAGCCATAAAGAAGAGATTGAGCAAATATTTGTGCTATCAGTGTGAAAGCGGCTATGATGAGGATGTAAAGGATTACAGAGCCCGACTGATGAACAACAAGGAGTCAATACAGTGCGTATCTAAAATCAATGGATACAAGAAGGAATAATCCGAGACGGCACTGAAGGAGTAAACACAAAAAGGGCGCCGTATTTGAGCAAGGGAGCTGCCCACTAATAGGGAAACAAGGAATGGGAAAAGGGGAGTACTTGCAAGATGACGAGCGGTTATGGCATGGCAAGCCAAGACTATGATAAGGGAAATGGAACGAGAGTGGGATACGAGCTGATACTTGATTAGGCATATAAGAACAAAGAGGTGATGGAGTGCAACACTGAGTCCAAGGAAAGAGTTAAGAGCGAACGGGAAGAAACTGATCAATGTATAGCATAAAGGTACGGTGATCGGATTCTAAGAGGAAGGCAACGAACCAACGGAGGTGTTGTGGGTTATAAACTACAACATTCGAGGACAAATGTTTTCAAAGGGGGAAAGGATGTTACACCTCGTTAGTTTGGGCGTTGAGGTTCATTAGGTGTTAGTTGTTTTAATTGCGATCTGAAGTGATACATGCTTATTTTATAGTTATAAGGGCTTATGATCATGCATGAGAAGTATTGGGAAGGATATCTTTTGGAAAATGACGAGTTTTGAAAAAACTCAAAAGCCCAGAGTGAAGTTCATGAAGTCCAGTTTCCAACAAAATAGACAGCTCCTCAATAGGACATTGGGGTAAGGAGATATAGACGTTACAAGTTGGGATGGCAGGCCAGGAAAATAGCCTGCGCGAACGCGCAGGAGGCCAAGGGCCAACTCAGCGCAAAAGCGCTGAGCAAATTTTAGGCTCGGGTCAGGGATGAAGATTATATGATCTGAGTATAAGAATATATATATATATATATATATGACATTTGGAGACCGCATGGTGTATATTAATTCATACGTTACTTGATGAAAAGCCCTCGTAACCGTAAGATAAGGTGGGGCCCACATGTCGGGGTTTTATAAAGGACATATGAAAAATTATAAGAGTAGTACATGGGTACTTGTGCAAGTCTTAAGAAGGAACCTTAAGCCAAATATGGGCAAAAGCCCTCCAAAAGGGTGATTTAAGGATATGTTTTTGGATGATCTGAATTGAGGAGGCCAAAACGCCATGATGAGTTTTGAAATTGGACTCACACCAAATATGAAAGTTGTAGACAATTGAATTTTTTTTCCAACCATCGGTTGTGGGCCCTCACGTGACATCAGGATCAAAAGTTATGACCTTTTTAATGAACAAACGCGCAGGCAGAAAAAATAAGCCAGCCCAAACGCGCTGACCAAATTTTAGGTCGGTTTAGGTAGATTCTGGAACTCTATATATGGGGGGATTACACCACCCCTCTTCTTCATCCAAAACACCCAAAAACAACCCAAAATTTGAGAAAAACCTCCCACACCTCTCAACATCAAATTTTAGCCCGGATCAAGTATAATTCCCAAATTCCAGTCCAGGTAGCATACAGTTGCGATTGCAAAATAGTATAACAACGCGTTTGGCTCAGTTCAAGGTGGGAGAAAGTGAAGATATAGTAATTTCATTAGGAGAAAGGTATGAATCTCTTATTATTAATGCTCATCTTGGTTTACTACGGGAATAGAGCGATTAGATAACCGTATAACGGAGTCGTTGGTTGAAAAATCGGATAACTATCACATGAGTTGTCTTATAGAGTTTGTTGATGCTAATGATGTTGTTGTTGTTGGTAACTGTGATTTCATACTAGGGATATAAACAGTGGAGATGCTGCCAAAATTTTGGCAGATCCTAGAAAGAGTTATATTAAAGGCTTAGGATAAGCATTTGATAGCGAGCCTAACGATAGTATGAATTCCCTTGACTGTAGACTTGCTAGTTCGAGAAGTAGAGGTTGAGCAAATACATAAGCGTCAAGGTATGTAAAGTTACCCTTTCTTTCTTTTTGGCATGAATTACATAAAACGAGCGAACGATGAACATACATGACTCCAATGAATTCTAGTTTTCAGTGGTACTTGACATGATAGTAGTCTTTGATTTTCAAGTGTTGGTTCATTCTAATTATTCTATTAAGTCTCAGATGATGATTTAGTTTGTATATGGTTTCTCCTGATATTCTATTCATGCATAACGCTATTACATCATTTTACCGAGTCTCGGGTCGGGTACGTATGCGTGGTCAGTTTCATTGCATTGCTCACCAAATCCCTCACTTGAGGGCCGGGTACGGTATATATATGATTATTTCACCGAGTCCCTCACTAGAGGGCCGGGTACGATATATATATGATTATTTCACCGAGCCCCTCACTAGAGGGCCGAGTACGGTATATATATGATTATTTCACCGAGCCCCTCACTAGAGGGCCGGGTACGGTATATACATGATGATTTCACCTAGTCCCTCACTAGAGGGCCGGGTACGATATATAGATTATTATTTCACCGAGTCCCTCATTATAGGGCCGGGTACGGTATATATATGATGATTTCACCGAATCTCTCTCTAGAGGGTCGGGTACGATATATTTGTATATGACTTAATTCACCGAGTCCCATACTGAGTCGGGTACGATGTATTGTATATGTATGCATGTCTCATTTCATAAGGTGCAGATGCTTTGGTGTTCCTTGATTATCATATTTGTCTCTTGTCATCTTTTACTCAGTCATGATCTTCTTTATTGCACTTTATGCTTTACATACTGAGTACATTTTCTGTACTGACCCCCTTTCTTCGGGGGTTGGGTTTCATGCCCGCAGGTACAGACACGCAATTTGGTGATCCTCTGGCATAGGACTTCTGCCCTGCTGCTGTTAGAGCTTCATTGTTCCGGAGCTTGAGCTATTTTGGTATAGATCCTTTTGGCATAGACTTTGTTATACTCTTAGAGGTCTGTAGACATGTGTGGGTTGTATATATGGTTTATTCAGCTATACAGATGTAGTTCATTTTGGATATTCCTTTGTATAGTGGCAGCCTTGTCGGCTTGCATATTTTGTTATGTTTGGTTAACTGTGACTCCTCAGGAAACAGGTTCATTCTGATATATGGCATTATGAGTCTACAACATGATTTAACAGATTTCCACATTTTCTTTAGTACCTCATAGAGGCATAATCAACTGCTTATCCATAATCAAAACACTTAGGGTAGAATCAGAGGCATCACATCCTATAATTTATCTCCACGGCACGATCGAAGATGAGACAGAAAGGTCAATAATTCCTAAATGCCCTGCAGCCTCTTGTTTATAAGTGTGGCGCGCTTCACGCCCATAAACAAGACTCTACTGGACTCGGTCTGTAGACAACCCTGGGACAGAACTGCTCAGATACCAAGGTTTTCATGCCCAAATTTGGAGTAGCGCGATCGACACTCGATACCAACCTAGGCCCGAGTGAACCACTCTAAATTTGAAACTCTAGGAGTAACCCCCAACTTAAACCAATAAAGCCTACCGGCATAAAGACAATACCAACAAGCCGGCGAGGCTGTAACATGGATATATATATATATATATATATATATATATATATATATATATATATATACTGACTATCTCATCTGAACTGGGCATACACACCCAAAATATAATTACACAACTGAGCAAGCCGACGAGGCCGCTATGTTAGCTGAACAACAAGACTGAGAGCCAACAAGGCTACATAACACCCCAACTACATACAATTGTCTACAAACCTCTAGGGAACATGATTTGTAGAAAGGATAGGACATGGCCCCGTCATACCCATATATACATGTCAAAATAGCATACCACAAAGGTACTGCAGCTCCGGACCAAGTGGAACGCACTGACTGCAGCTGAGTGGAAGGCCTACTGAGCTGGATCGTCTACCCGATTACCTAAACTTGCTGCCATAAACGCAGCGCCCCTAAGCAAAAGGGGCGTCAGTACAAAACAAAGTACCGAGTATGTAAGGCAAGATAACAACTGAAATGAAATAACAAACTGTAATCTGGATATCTCGAGAAAGCATCTGGAGGTGCTCTACCTGGGTTGCCTCTCATCTGAGGCGAGATAATATAATTCTATAGATATAACTGCGTGACTCGATGGTCAGGCATAGATAACTCCTTGACTCATAGGCCAGGTATAATCAACTCCATGACCCGTAGGTCAGGTATAAGCAACTCCATGACCCGTAGATCAAGTATAATCAACTCCATGACCCGTAGGTCAGGTAACAACTCCATGACCTGTAGTTCAGGTACAATCAACTCCATGACCCGTAGGTCAGGTAACAACTCCATGGCTTATAGGACAGGTTACTACTCTATGGCTTATAGGCTAGGCATATACAAACATATAATGATAATTTAAAGGCAGCATAATAGCCTGCAAACAACATGTACACTAGTTATTCCTTTTGTCATCCTATCATCTTATATAACCCAAGTATTCTTATACCTGTCCTTAACTAGAGAGAATTATTACACTAGGGTTATGGTAACCTGACTATAATCTTCATGAGTAGCACATCTTGGTGCGAATAGTCAAAGGTGGCTCAATAGTAGAAATCATGCCAAAGAAAAGAAGGAACAACCTTAACATACCTGGAAGCTTATTTCTCGACTTTCCAACTTACTTCCCGTCTTGAAATCGACATAAGATCAATTGCGGTCTTGTAATCTACATATAAAATCATTTATACTGTTGTTAGGCTTATCTTCATATTCTTGTCTTAAGCCTTAAAATTAAATCCCCTTAAATCTGCCGAAATTCAGGCAGCATCTCCCCTATATCTTCTACTCCCTCCAATATACAAAACAACTCCCAAAGCACAATAAAAAATCAACAATTCCATACTCAAAAGATTACATTCAAACTATACTACATTCAATCCCAAAACTTCTTTTCATAATCATTCCATAACAACTTCATACAACCCCTTATACACTCGTATACGACGATTCCTTAACATCATTGTTATCCCTCATGACAAGGTTATACTCAAACCATACTAATAATTATAACTCAAGTTAATTCACAACTCAAAATATCATCAAATGCATATTTGAACTTTCCCCCTAATTTTCTCCTCCTCAAATCTTAACATAATTACCAAACAAACTCATAAACATGAAACTATGATGAAATCTTACATCAAATTTCAAGAACACTTCAATTTCGTGGTTACTCCACCTTAAAAATACTCACCCAAACATCTTCAAGAAGAGGAGACAAGTGTAGACATCACTTGGAAACCCTTAACCATTTTAATCTTCACTTTGATCCTTGGGTTGGGCTTGGAAACATATTGGAATATGTTTGGAGAAGTCTGTAGGACATCATAGGAGTTGAGGCTATGTAAAAAATGAAATAAAAATGACTCAAACTTGTCATATAGACTTGTAGGAATATATGTGCATGTTGTGCAAGTTGGAAGAATATTGTAGAGGATTTGGGATATGTTTACGGGTTTTGGAGATTGGATGAATGATGTGAGAGGTTCTAGAGAGGTGTGGAGATGAGAAATGGTGAAAACTTAGATGAGTTAGATGACTTAAGGCGTATATATAATAGTCCAATTCGGTTTTGGAGTAATCGGCCGAAATTGTTAGGCCTTTTTTAGTGACTTCTAAAATTTCCGCGTAAGTTCGCGGGCTTCTGACAGTCCAATTTAAAATGCCCATAACTCCCTACACTGATGTCGTATTGAGGAATGGTTTGTTCCGTTTGAAACTATACTCGACGAACTTTATTTTAGTCTCTTGAAACACCTCAAAACTCCTGATATACTAGGAGATATACCTCTCTGAAGTTGACCCAAAATTTCTGTCCAAAATTCCGCCAAATATTTCAAAATTTTCGACAAACTTATTTTCTTTGATTTTCTTGATCTCGGAACCTTTAGACACTTTCTTAACACTTGTTAAGAGTATTCCTTAACCTTATAAGGGTTCCATGACCCCGCTGAGCTTACGATAGTTTACTCACGACGCAAATCACGCGAAATTTGTTGAGGTGTAAAAGGTTGGTTGGTAAGGGTTTGCCTATCAGATAATAATAAGGTAGGTTCACGCATGATCTGTGATTTAGGTCTTGAAAGTTGGTATCAGAGCCTTAGATTACCGTTCTCACAAGTACAAGAGCAAATGTCTAGTAGATTATCATGGTGTGGTACGAAGACGTCCACACCCATCCCCGAGATGTTGTGGGGCATCTAGGAAACTTCCTTTCTTTCTTTCCTATCGTGCTATCTCAGTTAGTTTCATCTCCACGTTGAATCCAATTGGTATCTCGGCGAGTCGAATGGGTATCTGGTCGATTCTAATTAGTATCTGGCGGTGCCGTCTTATCGATTATTTGTCAATTATGTGTGTGTGTTACGTGTGTATTCAATGAGTTCCCTGTGTTGTGCAATCCTGTTGGCCAGTAGAAAAATTCTCACTGACCCAGATCCTTCGCCGCTGCAGTGTACGCACTGCCACAGTAGGTTCGCCGTAGATGGAATTGGTCCACTATACAAAACCTTCACGTTTCTAAGATCCTCATCATCGCAAAGCTTTCCTCGCCCCAGCGGATCAGCTATAGCAAAAATCACACAGGTGCAGCGGTAAAAAAATTTCAGTGACCAGATACTCTGTTTCAAATTTCTCAACCTGTGCAATTCATCCAAAACTCAAGGAAAAGCTAGATATTCCAAACACAACCAATTTATAGAAGCACCTAGACCAACGAGGGAAAGGGCCATTCAGTACCAAAACAATGTCATCCAAAAACAAAACGCAAAAAAACAAAAGAAATTCTTTGAAACATCCCACAAAAAACAAATCAAAATGAAATAAACCTGTCACGACCCAACCCCGTGGGCCGCGACTGGCACCTTACTTAGGCACCCCAAACAGACTCACAAACCAGATCATCATATTCAGACTCATTCAGACTTAACATACGTTATTCCAGCTGAAAACTAATAGCAGACGTCACACAAGCATTGAACAAACACTTATCTTAAGCGGTCGCCCGTGCAGGACAGTCATATCAAAATCAGAAAGGTGGCGGAATATACATCGCCCAAATGCACACACACACACGTACAAACATATGGGCCGTCATGGCCATAATTGCATACGGGCCGCTTAAGAACGTAAAACAGAACCACATACGAACACACCGGACCCACGACCCACAAATATGACTACAGGCCTCTAAAACAAAACAGAACATACGAACATATGACGGGACAGGGCCCCGCCGTACCCACACAACCACAAATGTAAAGAAACACACACAGCAAAAGGTATGTACCAAAAGTTAAGCTCCGGATCAAGGGGAGCTCTCCAAAATAGCAGAATTGGTAGCCTAAACCGGAGGATCACCCAAACGAGCTTCTGTACCTGCAGGCATGAAACGCAGCCCCCCGAAGAACAGGGGGTCAGTACGGGAGAAGTACTAAGTATGTAAAGCACAAGGTACAGAAATCACAATCCTAACTGGAGTCAGAAGGAACAAACACAAACGTCAAAGTAGCAAATCAAACCTGTACGGAAGATAAATGTACAAATGTAAATAAAAAGAATCATGTATAGGGCTTAGGAACGTGGTCACCCCCGACGCTAGTGCCACAACACATCATACTCCAGAAGTTTTTCAATCTCCGTACAGTCTCCAGACAAATCGTATCACACACATACCACATCATCAGAACATATCAAATGCCATATCACATCATAACTCCATAGACGGTAACCGGCCCTATGGCGAGGCCTCGGAAACCGTAACACATCATACTTCCGAATATGGTATAGCGCGCACGATCACAAAGCCGGCCCGGGTACCGACGAACGAAATCATAACGAATGGCACGAACGGAGTAGTGCAGAAACCATATGCATATCAAAAGTAATTTACAAGACTCGACATATAATTACATATAGGCATATACCGACGCCAGAAGGCTCGGGGTAGGAGTCAGGGCGATCAAAATTTATATATGGAAGTTACGAAGTTCCAAACTGCAAAACCTTTGAAAAGCAATTCACAGATCATTTTCCGAAAATCTAACATCATTCATAGTACAAAACGTTCAATAACGATACAGGAAATTTCAAACGGACCTTTGAGTCATAGGCAAATGATTACTTTTCATATCGAACGAAAATGAGCCAAACAACCAAATATGGGAAACCTCGGGGCTTGCGGGCCCACCTTGAATCAAATCGAGGCGGCGGACACAAATCACAGACTTTAGGCTCCATAAAGCCATCTACGAAAGTTTCGGAGAGATTCGGACACAATAGCAAAAGTTATGAAGGTTTGAACATTCTTTCAACCAAATGTAAGGAATAGGCTTCAATTGCGCTGAATGGATAGTGGCCAAAATTAACCTTGGATTTCCAAGAACAGAATTATCCCCGAGGGTCCGATCTTAACCTAGTATTACTAGGACATGCCAAAAGAAGGAAAGGTATGCTTTACATACCTGGATTGCGCCTTACGCTCGTCAAATCTCAATTCCCGTTTCGTCCAAAAACTGCAAATGGTCACTTTTACCAGTTACTATTCATGAAAGTTAACATTTTGATCTTTGGGTTATACTTGGCTACCGAAATTTCGGCAGCACTTCCCCTATAACTTTGACACCCCGAGAATTTAACTCGGCTCGGAATATTCAACAACAACCCACCAACAATCACCAACAACATCAACAATCACAATAAAAACATAATATGATACTATTAGTCTACTTTCCAATATAATGCCATAATTCTTCCAACACTTCCAAATCAATGCAAACTTATTATTTTCATATTCATCATCCATCAAAATCATTACAACATACGTCGGAGGCATATCATACCATTTTCACCAGATATCCACAAGATATGCAAAACATACAAACTTTCCATTAAGCCACTACTTATCCAATTTTTCCTAACCTTCAACATACAAGTTCATTATACATTTCCATCTTCCAAATTCATCAACATTAATCATAATTTGCATCTTACTACTTTCATTTCCATATTTACATAAACCATAGCAAAGTTGCATAATTTCCTTCAACAACTTAATAGCCATTTTTCTATAACAACAAAATCCATTATCTTTTCATTCGCTTCACGATTAACACAATTAACATACCAACGGAGAAAAATTCACATTCCATCATCAACATTACACCCCACGGCCACATGACACTTTCCCCAACTTCCACTAATTCATTCCACTTTCATTTCTAATACAATTTCCATCATACTACAACTAAATTACAACATGCATTCAAGCCATCTTGAACATACAATTCATGCATAAATTCGGCCACCATGAACACCATCCCAACACACAAAGTTTCCAAGTTTTTCATTCATTCACACATACTATAACATACATACATATATTTCATGGCATAAAAAGGGTAAAATTCTTACCTCTCCTTCAAGTTTTCACTTGGCACCAAACTTGTCCTCTTGCCAAACTAATTGTACCAAGTTGTAGAAGACTTTGCACTTAGTAGTATTCCCACAAGAATTGAATTTCAAACTCAAGGATTAGGCTCCAAAATTTTTCTTTCTTTTCTTTCTTTTTCTTCTCTCAAACCCGAAATGCCCCCTTTTCTTTACCTCTTGTTCTTTCTTTGTTTTTTTCTTGAACATTCTTAGGATAAAGATGACATATATAATTCCACATGGAAATTATTTAATCCATGGGCTTTGGGTCAAGCCTTGGCCGGTTGGGCCTCTTGGTTTTGGGCCTCATTTTCTTAATTATTTTGAGTCCAAAATTGTTGGTTACATATTGTAATTCACGGGGCAAGTTTCCAAAATTTCAATTTTGCCCTTGGCCACCTTTCGTAATTCCACACCATTGCATTCATAACCTACACACGCATACCAAGTAAGGTCCAATTGTGGCCTTATTCATCACAAGTCAATTTATCTTAAATCTTTCGAATAAACAAAATGTCGGATGTAACATCCTCCCCCCCTTTAAAAACATTCGTCCTCGAATGTTAAATTGACCTTATGGGGCGTCATATACTACTTCGGGAGGGTTCTCTTTATAGTCGTCCTTTGTTGACTTTCTGACATGGCTTCTCCACCAACATTATGGGGTCATTTTTCACATCACTGATTCAAATGCCTTCATAATACATTTTCTCATGCCCCACGTAATCACCGAACCATAAGCTATATTCTTGCAATGAACGAACACTTTCCAGACATCACAGTCAATATCATTTCTTGTTACACTGCTGAGTTCCCTACCACATTATCGTAATCCCACTTCACTTCACACCAGACACTTCATGCCAAACAGATTCAGAACTAGGGTCGGACGCGTATAAGCATATCGGACGGATTCGTAATCGGAGGTAGACGCACTAAATTATGGCGGACGGATTCATAGTCAATATCGGAGGTACGGAAGTATGCCAGACAAATCTGAGATCGGAGTCAGACGTACAGAGAGGTATCAGACAGAAACGTATTCAGAATCAGACGTACAAAGATTTATCAGACGGAAACATAATCAAGCTCAGAAATACAGAGGCGTAATAGGCAGAGCCTTATCGGAATCGGGAGTGCAGAAGTACAACAGATAGAATCCGAATTAGAATCAAATCGCTCCTATTAAGGCTCCAATGATTCATGAAAATTTTCCCTTTATTTGAAAACTAGTTTGCCAAGTGATCATACAAATCGTCCTGCGTCTCGCTCATCGACGCCTTCAGAAATTCCGCTTATTCACACTTCTTATCTTTCATCATTCACAACATTAATCGCCTGGACTCGGCTCTTCACCCATATGGGCACCAAACGAAAATCGTACACACACACATACACACATTTACTAATACCTTACTGGCAAACGTCTCTAACTGTTATTCAAATTCGTTCAATTTCCCGAGCGGTGTTGCACCCTTTTCTTTTTGCCCACTTGGTCCGCCTCATTCTGCGCGACTCCTGTAAGGGCATTAATTAGCCCACACATTCTATTTTCCTTTTGGTTACCCCAAATTTCCATTTATATTTATCATACTTTCACTTGTGAGAAACTTTGCATTACTTCCCAGGGGGTCACCCATCCCAGAATTGCTCTGGCTTGAGCACGCTTAACCCCGAAACTTTCATGCATTTTGACGCGTTAGGGCTGATATAATTCCGTCAATTGCCCCGCACGACCTTTGTCACGTAATTTTAGGGCCAATCGGTGTCTAAGCAAATTTTTCAAGAAGTTTTCGTAGCGGGTCCCACTCCGACCCAAAAGGGTCGTTTGCCCCTCAGGCTATATGGTTTATCGCTTTAGCCTGCCAAATTCCCTATACTCGCCTCCCACCTGAATAGATAGCTGCCTCGAATATTTCATTGATTCGGATTCTTACCCTACTTTTGCTGACACGCAGAAAGAGAATATCGCATAATATACTGGAATACAGACCTATCATTGCACATATTCATTCAGAAAAAAAAGGTTAGTAATATACCTGGGTCTGCGTTTGGTGATGCCTCTGGGTCCCGCCGACCAATCAAAGCGTATATGCGGTTCGAGGGACCGCTAGAATCTCAGCCCCCACCACGGCCTCTACCGCGGCCCGCTGGGGCTGGCATACCTCGCCCCGTGGAGCGCGTGGCCGAAGGGGTAGATGGCGAACCAGCAACGGATCTCATCGGCTGTGCTGCGCTACCAGAACCGCCTGCCCACGGACAGTCTAGCATGATATGGCCCTGGCGGCCGCAAGCAAAACAGGCCCTTGTGGCCCTGAAGCACTCACCTGGGTGCGATCTTCCACAATACGAACACGGAGGCATAGGTGGCCTAGTCTGACCGGGACCCCTGCTCGCCTGAGGACCTGGGGCTCTGGAACTCTGGTCTGCCCTGGACGGTCATGCGCCATCAAATCGCTTACTAGCAGACTGTGTGTCCCGGCCTAACTGAGGGAAGTACCCACTGGACTGATACTGAGGCTGCCCGCCCCGAGAATCTCCAGAATACCCTGCTGATCTGGCCCTCTTGGGCCGTCTCCCATCATACTCTCTGCTGGGCCGATCTGCTCGGTGCCGGTTCTCCATCCCCTGGGCGTAGGCCTGTAGACGGGCAATGTCCATGTCTGTCTGCAATGACACCGCCATACATCCGTCGATCAAGTAACGATCCAACCCCATAACATATCTGTGCATCCGATCAGACATATCTGCTACCACGGCAGGTGCATACCGGGCCAGGGAATCAAACTCCAGATTATATTCACGAACGCTTCGACCCCTCTGCTGCAGATGTAAAAACCGATCAGCTCGCTCCCGTCGTAACTCTGGAGGCAGAAAGTGGCGGGTGAAAGCAGTCACAAACTGATCCCACGTAGCTGGAGGAGCACCCTCACCCCTGGATAACTCCCAAGTCTCATACCAGTGAGCGGCAACATCCCGAAGTCTATGCGAGGCCAGCTCAACCGACTCGGTCTCTGAAGCCCTGACCAAGTCTAATGCACGCCGCATCCCCCGAATAAAGTCATGGGGGTCCTCGTCGGGCTTAGACCCGAAAAACTCTGGAGGGCCACATAATAAGAACTCCCGAACTCTCAGGCTGTCCCGCCTGTCATCATCATCATCGTCCCTACGCCCGCGTCTGCGAGCCTGTCCCGCCACTATTGTGGTCAACAACTGTACAGCCTCCCTCAGGGTCCTATCCTCCGCCCCTGGCTGAGGAGCTGGAGTCTCAGGAGCAGGTACACGGACCTCTGGAGCTGTTGAAGGTCCTGCTCCAGGCTGTACTAGTGGGGGTGTAGCATACCCCTCAGAATGAGGCACAACCTCAGGCAAATCATAAACACGAGCCCGGGTAGCTCGCTGTGCCTGGCTAGTCTCTCCCATCTTTGCCTTTCCCTTCTGGGCCGCCGTTGCCTTCTTCGGAGGCATCACTGCAAACACAATAACGGGTCAGATCAGAATCACCCTAATAGCACAGCTCTATCGCACGATCTAAGATTCCAAAGAAGAGTAACACCTTAAATGCCCTGTAGCCTCTTGTTTATAGATGTGGTGCACAACACATCGATAAACAAGACTCTACGAGACACGGCCTGTAGAGATTCCGAGGACAAACCGCTCTGATACCACTTCTGTCACGACCCAACCCCGTGGGCCGCGACTGGCACACTACTTAGGCACCCCAAACAGACTCACAAACCAGATCATCATATTCAGACTCATTCAGACTTAACATACGTTATTCGAGCTGAAAACTAATAGCAGACGTCACACAAGCATTGAACAAACACTTATCTTAAGCGGTCGCCCGTGCAGGACAGTCATATCAAAATCAGAAAGGTGGCGGAATATACATCGCCCAAATGCACACACACACACGTACAAACTTATGGGCCGTCTTGGCCATAATAGCATACGGGCCGCTTAAGAACGTAAAACAGAACCACATACGAACACACCGGACCCACGACCCACAAATATGACTACAGGCCTCTAAAACAAAACAGAACATACGAACATATGACGGGACAGGGCCCCACCGTACCCACACAGCCACAAATGTACAGAAACACACACAGCAAAAGGTATGTACCAAAAGTTAAGCTCCGGATCAAGGGGAGCTCTCCAAAATAATAGGTAGCCTAAACCGGAGGATCACCCAAACGAGCTTCTGTGCCTGCGGGCATGAAACACAGCCCCCCGAAGAACAGGGGGTCAGTACGGGAGAAGTACTGAGTATGTAAAGCAGAAGGTACAGAAATCACAATCCTAACTGGAGTCAGAAGGAACAAACACAAACGTCAAAGTAGCAAATCAAACCTGTACGGAAGATAAATGTACAAATGTAAATAAAATAAATCATGTATTGGGCTTAGGAACGTGGTCACCCCCGACGCTGGTGCCACAACACATCATACTCCAGAAGTTTTTCAAATCTCCGTACAGTCTCCAGACAAATCTTATCACACACATACCACATCATCAGAACATATCAAATGCCATATCACATCATAACTCCATAGACGGTAACCGGCCCTATGGCGAGGCCTCGGAAACCGTAACACATTATACTTCCGAATATGGTATAGCGCGCACGATCACAAAGCCGGCCCGGGTACCGACGAACGAAATCATAGCAAATGGCACGAACGGAGTAGTGCAGAAACCATATGCATATCAAAAGTAATTTACAAGACTCGACATATAATTACATATAGGCATATACCGACGCCAGAAGGCTCGGGGTAGGAGTCAGGGCGATCAAAATTTATATATGTAAGTTACGAAGTTCCAAACTGCAAAACCTTTGAAAAGCAATTCACAGATCATTTTCCGAAAATCTAACATCATTCATAGTACAAAACGTTCAATAACGATACAGGAAATTTCAAACGGACCTTTGAGTCATAGGCAAATGATTACTTTTCATATCGAACGAAAATGAGCCAAACAACCAAATATGGGAAGCCTCGGGGCTTGCGGGCCCACCTTGAGTCAAATCGAGGCGGCGGACACAAATCACAGACTTTAGGCTCCATAAAGCCATCTACGAAAGTTTCGGAGAGATTCGGACACAATAGCAAAAGTTATGAAGGTTTGAACATTCTTTTAACCAAATGTAGGGAATAGGCTTCAATTGCGCTGAATGAATAGTGGCCAAAATTAAACTTGGATTTCCAAGAACAGAATTATCCCCGAGGGTCCGATCTTAACCTAGTATTACTAGGACATGCCAAAAGAAGGAAAGGTAGGCTTTACATACCTGGATTGCGCCTTACGCTCGTCAAATCTCAATTCCCGTTTCGTCCAAAAACTGCAAATGGTCACTTTTACTAGTTACTATTCATGAAAGTTAACATTTTGATCTTTGGGTTATACTTGGCTACCGAAATTTCGGCAGCACTTCCCCTATAACTTTGACACCCTGAGAATTTAACTCGGCTCGGAATATTTAACAACAACCCACCAACAATCACCAACAACATCAACAATCGCAATAAAAACATAATATGATACTATGAGTCTACTTTCCAATATAATGCCATAATTCTTCCAACACTTCCAAATCAATGCAAACTTATTATTTTCATATTCATCATCCATCAAAATCATTACAACATACGTCGGAGGCATATCATACCATTTTCACCAGATATCCACAAGATATGCAAAACATACAAACTTTCCATTAAGCCACTACTTATCCAATTTTTCCTAACCTTCAACATACAAGTTCATTATACATTTCCATCTTCCAAATTCATCAACATTAATCATAATTTGCATCTTACTACTTTCATTTCCATATTTACATAAACCATAGCAAAGTTGCATAATTTCCTTCAACAACTTAATAGCCATTTTTCTATAACAACAAAATCCATTATCTTTTCATTCGCTTCACGATTAACACAATTAACATACTAACGGAGAAAAATTCACATTCCATCATCAACATTACACCCCACGGCCACATGACACTTTCCCCAACTTCCACTAATTCATTCCACTTTCATTTCTAATACAATTTCCATCATACTACAACTAAATTACAACATGCATTCAAGCCATCTTGAACATACAATTCATGCATAAATTCGGCCACCATGAACACCATCCCAACACACAAAGTTTCCAAGTTTTTCATTCATTCACACATACTATAACATACATACATATATTTCATGGCATAAAAAGGGTAAAATTCTTACCTCTCCTTCAAGTTTTCACTTGGCACCAAACTTGTCCTCTTGCCAAACTAATTGTACCAAGTTGTAGAAGACTTTGCACTTAGTAGTATTCCCACAAGAATTGAATTTCAAACTCAAGGATTAGGCTCCAAAATTTTTCTTTCTTTTTCTTCTCTCAAACCCGAAATGCCCCCTTTTCTTTACCTCTTGTTCTTTCTTTGTTTTTTTCTTGAACATTCTTAGGATAAAGATGACATATATAATTCCACATGGAAATTATTTAATCCATGGGCTTTGGGTCAAGCCTTGGCCGGTTGGGCCTCTTGGTTTTGGGCCTCATTTTCTTAATTATTTTGAGTCCAAAATTGTTGGTTACATATTGTAATTCACGGGGCAAGTTTCCAAAATTTCAATTTTGCCCTTGGCCACCTTTCGTAATTCCACACCATTGCATTCATAACCTACACACGCATACCAAGTAAGGTCCAATTGTGGCCTTATTCATCACAAGTCAATTTATCTTAAATCTTTCGAATAAACAAAATGTCGGATGTAACAAAACCATTGTCTTAAACTAAAAGACCTACAAGGGCAAGGGAAATCATGTTGAATAGGGGGGAGAACACTAGGCCACTCATATGCTAGTCACCCCATCACATCCGGTATTGGAACTGCTGGAGTCATCACTGCCAAGCGCGGACTTGCTTAGGAAGGAGAACTGCTGGGCGTCACTCTTGGTCACCTTCGGTAGTTTCCCAATTGGGTTCAAGGTCGTTAGGAGGCTTTATATGCTCTTCCACATCTTCGCAAACAACTTGTCCCGCGCTCACCTCTTCTTCTTCACCTTGTCTAAATCCTCCCGGAGCTCCACATGGGCTTGGGCGAGAGAAACATATACATCTTGCGAGGTGTCCCCGGACTCCCGCTTCTTAGTCTGCGTCTCTATCTACCCCTTCACCTGTCTAAATAAGCAGCATCAACACTAGCACTAATAGCGGCACTAGACGAACCAACCTCCATAGAAGGTCATGCAAACCTGGCCACCATACTCCTCATGGTCGCCATCTCAATTGCCATCTAGTCCAAGAGGCTTAAGGGCTGCGAAAGGCTGACATCATCTCCTCCTCCCACCTGGCCTTTCACTATCCTCCTTATCCGAGTCTGCCTGCCTCTTCTTGCTGTGAGTCCAAGATCCCTTTACCCTCAACCGGTCACACTTAAAATTGCACTCAACCATCAGGTTTGCAGGCTCTGTAGGCACATCAACCCGCTCGCACAAGGAAGTAATAAGGGAGGGGAACATCAAACTCAGTCCGACCTTAGCTATGAAATTCCTTGACTCCTCGATCACTTGCTTACCCACATTTATAGGCACACCATCCATTATGCAAGCAATCACAAGGGCCCAAGGGAAGGTGACATCAGACGTGTTACTCGAAGGGCGAACCCTCCGAGAAATAAGGTTCAGCTACCTTTGAGCGTTGACCGAAAAGTAGGCACTCTTGATCCTGATTCGGCTTATATCCCAAGTGACCTTACGTCTTTTGTTCTCTAGAACAACATAGATACCAGCCAAGGGCCATTACCATCGTGGTCCCTAGCAAGTATCTCATCCTTAGGAGGATTGGGCAGCCCATAAATTTCATTGATCACCTCCACCCCGATCTTCACTTGGACTCCCTCAATTATGATCTCCGGGTCTGGAGAAGACCAATCAACAGTACGGAGAATGGCATAAAACTCCCTGACCAAGTTGGTGTTACAATTGCTAGGGTCCTGGACCAACCTATTCCACCTAATCTCCTGTTAACGCTTGTAGAATTTCGGGGTAAGCTAGTCTACCCGGTCCATAATAAAACCCCTCTCATGCAACAACCCCTTACTTTGCTACTCCGTGTAGCGCCTTTGGTACTGAGGGCTGACGAACCTATCATAAACGGGTGCTGCTTGTAGTTGTTGTTGTCCGGCCATGACGTAGTAAGAATGTGTACCTATAAAAAAAAACCGCGTTAGTTCGAGGTTACACTGAGTTCAGTTAGCTATAAGTTATGTACAACCCAAGGGAGACCAACAAAACTAAACCTAGATGGGAGACTACTAATAATCAGGATTCTGCCCCAAGGATCCTTCGCTGCAATGGTCATATAACCGCTGCAGTGATACTGCGCCAGCAAAGAAGGATCTGCTACAGCGGACCCATCTTCCCTTGTGAGAAATTCCCTTTTCATCAAAAATAGTGCCCCAAAATTTTGATAGATTTCGACCTAGATCAGGTAATATGTTAGCATGCATGTTATTTACACCCGATGAAACACCTTTTTAATAGCAAATAGACTCGAAAATTCAAGCATTATGCAAAAACACTTCTATTAAATGCACCCACTACCCCAACAAGGTTTTACCCCTATTTTCAAGCATATATTAAGTAATCAATAATGCTAAGCCTTTCTCAACGTCAAAATAACATGGAATAATTCGAAATCTCACTTCCCCAAGGAATCTAAAACCCTTTTACCCTTGCTATTTCACCAAAAATTCTACCTTTTATCTTTATGTTTTGAAGTGTGGGAGTTGAATGAAGTGTGTGTGGAGTTTAAAAAGGGGAAGAAAGGGAATATTAGGAGTATAGGGGAGTGAATGGGGGGAGCAAATTGTGGGGAGTGGGGAGGATTTTGAGCTACGGGAGAGGTATGGATGTGGGAAGGTGAAATATCACCCTCCCCGGTTTTAATTCTGCATGGGTAGTCCCGCGGCAGCGGCCCTCGATCCGCAGCAGTTGTATCGCTATAGCTAGGAGTACAACCGCCACAGCGGCCCATGATTTCTTTCAGTTCCTGAGTCTCAACAATGGCTCGTGGTCCCACCCTTTCCATCCATATGGATTTTTTTCGCGTATGAGTCTTAGGTCCCTGGTTGTTCTAACGATGGATGTCCCGAATAGTAGAGGTATTGATACCCAATAGCAAGTGAACTCGAGTAAGGAGTTAAAACTTTTGATTTGGTAATGAGATGCGTACATTTGTGACATCCAGTATAATGCAACCTTGCGACCCCAATCCGCTCGATGCCGTTCGGGGACGAACGGTGTTTAATTAGTATCTGATGTAACGACCCACCTGGTCATTATTTGACGATCCGCAGCCCGTGTATCAAGACCAAGTGTATCATCATAAGATTGGTCCACGGGGGAGTTTTAAGTGTAATATTTAATCGTAATTGAATTAGATGAGAGTTAAAGAGTTACGGGCTGGGGAAGGATGTCTTCACCGTAGCAAGTGAATGACCGCTATAGCGATTCCGCTATAGCATATGAGCAGTCTGCTGTAGCGGTATATCCGGACCAGTACCCGCACTTAATGACTTTATTTTTGGATTTAACCCCTTTTGTCCACAAAACACCTCTGTTAAGCAGTCATTAGGGTATTTTCGGAGTAAAAAATTATTAACTAGGGAAAAGTAGCCCTCTAAACATCCTGTGGGTTATCTTCCTTAAAGATTTCTCTATCGCGGCTTCCGTCTCAAAGATGGGATGGTGGATATTCTATTAACATTCGTGAGAACTGTTCGGAAAAGTGGTAGGTTATGGATTACTTGAGTTAGACTTTGATTATTAAATTTTATATATGTTATAGAATTGATGGGAGAAAGCATGATAAGATCTTCGGACATAAAGTTCAGTTGATTATTGTTTACGTTAATGTAAATGTTGATTTCTGTGGGCATCGCGCCATTAAGTGAATAAGTGAACAAAGATGCGTAATTGATAGGACCAAAATGGAAAGCAAAGTAGTGAATTTGGTTTTGTTATTGACCTAGTTAGCATGGTGGGGTATGTGCAATTATCGAGTTAGCCAAAATAGAGTCTTGTTGTATCATGGGTGGGGGTGACATGTTGTATCATCCCTGGTTCGGAAGTTATGTATCTACCACCGTGCTACGGCTGGTTGGGCAGTTATGTATTTACCACCATGCTACGACTGGTTGGGCAGTTATGTATTTACCACTGGTCTACGACCAGTTGGGCAGTTGTATACATTTACTACTGGACTGCAGCCAGTCGGGCAGTTACTACCGTGCTACGGGCGGTCGGGTAGTTACTGCTGATCAGTCAGGCAGTTGCGCTCTACCGTCGGGCGATAATCGGATCGGCAGTTATTACCACCGGACTGTAGCCGGTCGGGCAGTTACCACTGATCAGTTGGGCAGTTAGTATAGGATGATTAGTACAATAGAGGCACAACACTGTACATATATATGGTTGAGCATGCAAGAGTATATGGATCGGGTTGCACGTCGCAACACATGTTCAGATAACATTTGATGATAAGGTAACCAGGACTATGGTAGGGTATACAGACCGAGTAAAGATTACAAGAAGATGAAGAGGTATGTATATATATGCTAGATTTCCATCGGTAGTTCAGAAATGCCAGGTTGATTCTTATTCTTCTCATTTTAGTATATGGCTATTTTGTTTCACCTTCCGCCTTGCATACTCAGTACATTGCTCGTACTGATGTCCCTTTGTTAGGGGCGCTGCGTTTCATGCCTGCAGGTCTTGAGATACAGCTTGACGGATCTTTCAGTAAGGATACCAGCTCAGCAGTTAGAATCGTGGCGCTCCACTTGCTTCGGAGTTGCCCTGTGAGTCAGCATGGCTGCATATGCATTTGCATAGGTATGGCAGGGCCCTGTTCCAGCCACTTTATGTCATGTACTCCTGTAGAGGCTCGTAGACAGATATGCACAGTTAGATATCTTATAATTATCTCGACTTGTACTATGTTGTATCATTGTTATGGATAGCCTTACCGGCACATGCACTCGAGATTAGTTTGAAGACGTAAGTATGTTATCTTTCGGGCTTGTGCCCCTATGACTTATAGTACCTTGGTCTTATGTTGCCTTTCGAGATACAGAAACGTGAGTTACAGTTGGTTCGCTCGGTTGCCGCAGGATGCCGAGTGCCAGTCACGCCTTACCAAGGTTAGGGTGTGACAAATTGGTATCAGAGCAGTTCGTCCTAGGGTTGGTCTACGAGCCGTGTCAAGTTGAGTCTTTTTTATGGGTGTGAAGCGCGCCACACTTATAAACAGGAGGCTGCAGGGCATTCAGGATGGTTACCCTTCTTTGTATCTTAAATCGTGCTATAGAGATGAGTCATAGGTTTTAAATCTTCAATCCCGACTCTTGCTGTTTTATAAGTTGACGATGACTCATTCAGAAGGAATATGATTGGTTAGAAAAGGTAAAAGACCGATGCACGTCACTCAATGAGCTAGATATTGACGAAGGCTTCCTTATTATATAGAGTATATTGGCAAGGATAATATACAGAGATATGAGGTTTATATAGCCGCATTTGTTTCTATTACCAAATGAGGTTCAGATAGAGACGCCATGGCCTTCAGGTATGCATATGTATAGCCAGTTACTATTATTGGGGCCGTTGTTATTACTGATTGTTATAGCCCTATGTGGAATTGTGTTGTTGGTTTACCGCAAGACAGGTTGGTAGTATTGCAGTTACAGAGAAAGCTCTGCCGTAATTTTCATAAGATCCCTAAGAGTTTAACATTCGAGGACGAATGTTTTTAAAGGGGGGAAGGATGTTACACCCCATAGTTTCGTATGTTGAGATTCGAACTACCTTCTCGGAGCTGTGTGAGCTTGTATGTGTTTAACTTATGGTTATAAGGATTCAAGTTCATATAGTAAGCTATGAAAGGATTGGCGGGCAAGTGAATCAAGGAAATTATGTTTGTCGGACTTTAGAGAAAATATGAGGAGCAATTTTGGTCCAACTTGGGGGATGAATATCTCTTAGCATATGAAGTGTTTTAAGGTGAAACAAAATCGCAAAATGAATTTCATCGAGTCTAGTTTCCAATGCAACAAACCTCTCCTCAATATGACGTCGGAGAAAAGAGATATGGACGTTACAAGTTGGGCTGGCAAACCACCAAAATGGTCTGCGCGAACGCGCCAGGGAGTGGTGCGAACACGCAGAAGGCCAAGGGCCAATATAGCACGAACGGGCAACCACGAGGCGCGAACGCACTAAAAAGTTTTGAGGCCCAGATTCGGGATGAAGGTTATATTATAAGAGTGTTACAATAACATATGTATGACATTGGGAGACCATATGGTGTGAATTGGTTCATATGTCACTTGATGAAAAGCCTCGTTACTACAAGCTAAGTGGGGCCCACATACCGGAGTTTTATAAAGGACAGATGGAGAGATATATGAGTCGTACATGGAAAGTTGAGCAAGTCCTAAGAAGGACTGTTAAGCCAAATATGGGCATAAGCCCTCTAAAAGGACGATTTAAGGAAACATTTTCGGATGATCTGCGTTGGAGGGGCCAAAACGCCATCATAAGTTTGGAATTTGGACAAAATACCGAGAATGAAAGTTGTAGATAATTGAAAGATCTTTCCAACCGTAGGTCGTGGGCACTCCCACGATATCGGGATCAAGAGTTATGACCTTTTTACTGAACGAATGCGCATACAGAAAATTTAAGCCTGAACGATTTTAGAGGCGGTGCAGGCTGATTCTGGAGCATTATTTAAAGGGGATAACCCCCCATTTTCTTCACCAAACACCCCAAAAACCTCTCCAAAAATCTGGAGACTTCTCCCCAACCCCCCAAGACAACTTTTTAACCCAAACCAGGTATAATTTCCAAATTCCGGTCCAGATAGCGTATAGTTATTGTTGCAGAATCATATAGCGGCGTGTGGTGGCCTAAACTTAGCGTGGAAAATGTTATATCCCCCATTTTGTGCATTCGGATAATTTAAGATAATTGCGGGAAGTTAAGAGCAAGCCTATATTTTTGAACTTGGGTGGCACATAAGTTGTTCACAAAATTTTTGAAGTGGAAATATTAGGAAAGGCTAGGGGTAAAAAGGGAAATACGCAAGATGACTCATGGAAATATGGATGGAAGGCTAAGGGAAAATTCGGAATTTGGAAAATTATTTTTCATGAATTGCAAGACTAGATATAAAATAAATGAAGTGGGCTTAATGAATGGGCCAAAGTGGCCGGCCAAACATGGGTTGGCTTTAGCCCACATGAATGTTTAAAAGATGATTAATTCATCACAATTCTTATCTTCAACGCAAGAAGGTTCAAGAAACTTTGAGAGGAGAAAGAACTACAAGGCCATTAGGCCAAGCTTGGGAGAGCAAGAACCTTGGAAAAAAAAATTCCTCAAAAATTATTTTCTACTAATTGGAAGGTCCCTAGCAAGGTGAAGCGGTCATTGGAGCAAGTAGAACATATATTCTTGCAAGCTACAAATTCTAGCCATGTGAGAAGCTAAGTGGAAAAGGTAAGAATAAATCTTCTTTTATAAGTTATGGGTGATTGTGTATGTTGTAGTGTGTAGAAATGAGTGAAATTAATGAAAATATGGGCATAGTGTTGTGGCCGTGTGGTGCTTATGTGGTATAGAAGAGAATGAATCAATTTCTCTTAGTATTTTGATTGTTATTGTCATGAATGCTATGTTGATAATGGAAGTTTGATGATTCAAGTTGAAGTTGGAAGTGTTGGAAAGTTATTTTAGAAACTAATGTTATGTTAGAAGCCATTTCTTATATTTATGGAAAACAATGTGTTAGTGTGTCAATTGTTGGTGTAGTTCATGAAATTGAAGGAAGAGAATGTGTTGTTATTGTTCTTGTTGCATTTGGAAGCTTTCGGGTGGAGTGGAATAATGGTTAGACTAATGTGGATATTGTGCGGATTGTTTGAAACGTTCTTGATTATTGTTTGAATGGCTTCGGATTAGTACTTGAATGTGTGAGCAAATATGAATTGAATATAAATGAGAAGTCGTTGAAGTTTGTGAGAAGAAGTTGCTAATGTTAGTATGCGTTTTGAATTGATTGTGGATATTGTTAGAATAATTGTTGGTATTGTTGTTGATATTTTGGCCGAGTTGAATTCTCGGATTTGTTGTTGTATTTTTGGCCGAGTTGAATTCTCGGGGTTGTTGTATTTACAGGGGAAATGATGCCGAAATTTCTGTAGATTAAGTGTTGTTTTTGGAATTGGACTCTTAAGTGTTATGGCTAATGTTTGGTATGTATGAATATTGTTGTAGATCTTGCGAAGCCAAAGGCTTAAGTTCGGATTAGCGTAGAAAGCGGGCAAGGTATGTAAGGCTTACCTTTCTTTCTTTTGGCATGATCTTTATGAAACGAGCAAATGACGTATATGCATGATTCTAAAGGAATTCCTGCTCTTAGAGCCACTAGGATGGCTAACGTTCTTGATTTCCATAAGCTATCTCATATGATTTTGATGTGTATATATGATGACCGAATATCTAGTTGATATGTTTCCGAATGGTATTCGAAAGATAATCGATATGACTAAAGTCTTGATTTTTCAAATGCTAACACGTTCGACTATTCCATTGAGTCTTTGATATTTTTTGATATGTACATATGATTCCAAAAGTTATATTTGATTTGATCTATACGATATCCGAAAAATACTTGATAGGATTATTGCTTCGATTTTCCAAAAATGGCTTCTGAAATGCTCATAGAAGGTTCTGTACTTCAAGCGTCCATAACTTTCTCATACTAAGTCGGATTGACCCGAAACTTGTTTCTGAGCCTTCAGGAGTCGGTAAGTATACTTGTCTATCGAGTCTTGATTTATGTGCATATGGTTTCGCATTATTCTGTTCGTGCAAGCCTCAGTTTGGATTTCACTGAGCCCGGGCCAGGATATGTGTCACGACCCAACCCCGTAGGCCGTGACTAGTGCCCGATCTGGGCACCCAAACACATCTATCAAATGCTATCTCAGATTTTATCAAATGCATTCAAGTATATAACAGAAGCCGACAAGGCTACATTTCCAATTTAGATAATTTCCAGAAAAATTTTGGCAGAGCTTCCTTTGTTTTACAGACTATCCAAATTAACCCTGCGCACAGATAATACCAGCAAAGACCACACAGGGCCAACAAAGCAACATTAAACATATGCGGACCGGCCGCCGCGGCGAATGGGATCGCCCCAAATGCAACATATACACGCATCCGTACATAAAGACCCTAAACCACAAACATGTCCACAGACCTCTAAACAGACCGACAGAATCATATGACGGGACAGGGCCCCGCCGTACCCATGAACGAATACACATATACAATAGTGACAAACTGTACCAAAAGATGGGCTCCGAATAAGAGAGCGCTCCAAAATAGCAGAATAAGATCCAAGGTGGGCGGATCAGCAAACCTGTCGTCGGTACCTGCGCGGCATGAAAACGCAGCCCCCGAAGAAAGGGGGTCAGTACAAAATATGTACTGAATATGTAAAGCCTGAATTACAGAAACAAATCGTAACTGGTACAGAACATACAGAAAGTGAGCAGAAAATCCAAAGTATCAAATATATATTTTCAAAACATGCAGAGTGTGTACAGAAACATATGTCATATCAAATCTGGCCCCTGCCAAGGGATTCGGCAGACAGAACGTGGCCACCCTCCCGACGCTGGTGCCACAACTCAAAAGAATCAGAATAGGGGCGTAACCCCGTAACATAGTATATCATATCAGATGGCCATAGCAAATCTTATCAGAACAAGCGTATGTGGCACAGCATACTCCACAAACCCACGTACGCGTATACCTGCCCCCTCACATCGAGGCACAGCGAACAATGCAGAGGATTACGCTTGACAACATATCCTGGCCCGGGCTCAGTGTGGGAAACATTGGGGCATCCACGAATGGAGTAGTGAGAGACTAAATGCAATTAAAACAGCATAAATATTTTCAGAGACTCAATGAGGCATACCAATGACAAACCAATCCAATGAATTACAGAGGCATAATCTTTCTGAAATCGTTCTGAGTGCCAAAGCAATTTATAAGACTTAATGGAGTATTTAAAGCAGTCTTTGTTTAGTAGTTAAAAGAGTAGTCAGAACATTTCTTTTGAAAACTGCTCAAAAACAAGCCTTAAGTACAATAAGGGTAAAATCGGGAATATTGGGCCCACCTCGGGACAAGCAAGGCGGTGGGCTCAAATTACGTATTTTAAGCTTATGGGGTCACCTACGAAGGTTCTACGGACATTCTATAACCTTTCAAATAGTTTGGGGAAGGTTTGTATAATTTTCAAGAAAGCATACCAAAAGGGTTCAATCCTATTGAACGAAAATGTGACAATTTCAGATGCGGATTCCGATGGGCAGAATATTCTCCGAGGCGTGAATCCGATCCTAGTACTTCTAGGACATGGCAAGGGAAGAATCGGGATAGCTTTACATACCTTTTAAGCTCCTTACGCCTTTCCGAGCTCACTTCCCGTTTCGTCAAAAGTCTGCAAATGGTAATGTTTACCAATTGTGAGTTATAGAATCTACGAATTCAACTTAACTCATATATGTCTATCGAAATTTCGGCAGCACCTCCCCTATACATATAGCACCCCCGAGAATTCAACTCGGCCAAAACAATCAACAACAACCCAACAACAACACCCACAACAACAACAATCAATACAAAACACAATATGACATAACTAGTTCTACTTGCCGACATAATGCCATAACCTTCACTTTAACCTTAACTTTCAAACTAATCTCAACGATTTCACATTCATTATCAATCTAGATCACCACAACATAGTTTAGAAGCATTTCATATCGTTTCCTTAAATTATACACACGATATACATAATATACAAACTTTCCACCAAAGTCATATTTCATCCAAAGCTTCTAATCTTTGGCATACATATTCATAACATGTTCCCTTCTTCCAAATCTATCAATGATCATCATAATTTGCAACCTAACAACCTCATTTTTCATAATGTCATAAAATCGTACTAAAACGACATAAGCTTCTACGTTCCATTTCAATACAAACTTATATCATTTTATCTCCATATACATTGCAAGCATCATAATAACGCAACTAACACATTAAACAAAATTAATTCATTTCCATTCTACCACTTCATACCACACGGCCAAGCACCACATTACCAAACTCAACTAAACTCATTCAACTTTCATTTCCAATGTGAATACCATCATCCACACAATTAGAATATAACATAAAATTCAACTCATATATGTATACCACGTATATATACTCACGGCTATACACTATATTCCAAACCCATTTTGAAATCTTCCATATTTCTTTGCTTTCAACTCATTTCTACATACTACCACACAAACAAAACTTCATAACACAATAATAAGGGATGAATTCTTACCTTATTCTCAAATCTTCTTCACTTGAGTATGTGATCACTTTGATGAACCAAGACCTCTTCCTTCCAAACCAACTGCACCAAGTTGAGAAGGAACCTTGAATTAGTAGGAAAATCACAAGATATCAATTTTTGACACAAGATTTTTGAGGGTTAACTTTCCATGGCCAAACCCGAGAGCTCCTCTGTCTTTTTCTCTCTTGTGCTTTGTTCTTTCTCTTCTTCTAATTTCTTGAAGGCTCTAAGGGATAAAGACCACTATATTATTAGTATTAGCATATGGGAAAATTGACTAAAAAGGTTGGGTGGGCTTGGCCTTATGGCCGCCCCCCCCCCCCCCCCCCCCTATTTGGGCCTCATTTCTCATCAATTTTTCTTGGCCCAATGGATTTAAATCCTTGTTTTACAAATCCCGAAACTAATTTCCGAAATTTCAATTTTTGCCCTTAGCCTTCCCCGACACTTTCACATTGATATTCTTTTACAAACAACTCAAGTGCTAGATGTAATCAATTATGACTTTATTTCATACAAGTCAAGATTATTTTTAATTTTCCAAATGTGCGAAAACACGGGATATAACATCCTTCCCCCTTTAGAACATTCGTCCTCGAATGTTAAATTAATCTTATAGGGTTTGAAAATACTTTGGGGGAAGTTTCTTTTTATAGACAGCACATATGACACTCATTCATTATTGAAATAGAATTAACCAAAGATTCAAGATTACCTGAGGGCATAGGGAACAATTGAGGATATTTCTTCTTCATGTCCTCTTCAGCCTCCCATGTCATTTCCTCCCTATTGTTGTTCCGCCACAGCACCTTAACAGAAGCTACATCTTTATTTCAGAGCTTTCTTACCTGGCGGTCCAAGATGGCCACGGGCTGCTCCTCGTAAGATAACTGCTCCGTCACATGAATGTCATCCGCAGAAAATATTCTGGAGGGATCACCAATACATTTGCGGAGCATAGATACATGAAATACCGGATGTACCGCTTCCAAATCAGATGGCAGATCTAACTCATAGGCGACATTTCCAATTTTCCGAACAATCAGATAAGGACCAATATAACGCGGACTAAGCTTACCCTTTCTGCCGAACCGCATTACGCCTTTCATAGGCGATACCTTCAGAAATACCCAATCACCAACCTGGAATTCCAAAGGACGACGCCGTTTATCAGCGTATGATTTCTGTCGACTCTGGGCTGCCAATAGTCGCTCTCGGATAAGTTTCACCTTATCAACGGCCTGCTGGATCATATCTGGGCCGATTAACTCTGTCTCGCCAATATCAAACCAGCCGATAGGTGACCTGCATTTCCTACCATATAAAGCCTCGTATGGAGCCATCTGGATGCTGGAATGGTAGCTGTTATTATAAGCAAATTCAATCAATGGCAAGTGATCCTCCAAGCTACCTCTGAAATCAATAACACAGGCCCTTAACATATCTTCAAGTGTCTGTATAGTACGCTCGACCTGTCCGTCGCTCTGAGGATGGAATGCTATGCTCAGACTCACCTGAGTCCCTAATCCCTCCTGAAAAGATCTCCAGAAGTTCGCCGTGAACTGGGCACCTCTGTCAGTAATAATAGATATAGGAACTCCATGAAGTCGCACAATTTCTTTAATATAAAGCCTGGCGTAATCCTCAGCGGAATAAGTAGTTCTGACGGGGAGAAAATGGGCTGATTTTGTTAGCCTATCAATAATAACCCAGATGGAATCTCACTTCCGTGGAGTGCGAGGCAAACCTGTAATGAAGTCCATATTAATGATCTCCCACTTCCTCGTCGGAATGTCCATTTCCTGCAACATTCCACCCGGTTTCTGATGTTCAATCTTGACCTGCTGACAATTTGGGCACTGAGCGACGAACTCTGCGATATCCCGTTTCATACCATCCCACCAGTATAGGCATCTAAGATCATGGTACATCTTCGTAGACCCAGGATGAACATAATAGCGAGCATGGTGTGCCTCGTCCATAACCTACTGCCGCAGCCCTGCAATATCAGGTACACACAACCTGCCTCTGTATAGTAAGGTTCCGTCTGGTGTAAACTCAAACGGAGTCTTTTCCTTTTCATGGGTTGTGTCTCTGTACCGAGCTAACATAGGATCTTCATATTGGTGCCGCTTAATATCTTCCTTAATGGATGATTCAGAAGCCCCTCGGACAGAAATCCGTGTACCGCCAGAATCGGCCAGACGAACCCCAAGATTAGCCAACTGATTAATATCACGTACTATCTCTCTCCTGTCTGGCCATAAATCTGCGAAGCTGTCCATAGATTTTCGGCTGAGTGCATCTGCAACAACATTAGCCTTACCCGGATGGTACAGAATATCCACATCATAGTCTTTTAGGAGCTCTAGCCACCTCCGCTGCCGCAAATTAAGCTCCTTCTGCTTAAAAATATACTGGAGACTCTTATGATCTGTATAGATATCCACATGAACGCCATATAAATAATGTCTCCATATATTCAGGGCATGAATCACCGCTGCAAGCTCCAGATCGTGAGTAGGATAATTCTTTTCATGCTTTTTGAGCTGTAGGGAAGCATAAGCTATAACTCTGCCGTGCTGCATCAATACACAGCCTAACCCCACACCAGAAGCATCACAATAAATAACATACCCGTCTGGTCCCTCGGGAAGAGTCAGAATTGGAGCTGTAGTCAGCTTCTCTTTCAGCAACTGGAAGCTTCGTTCACAAGCATCAGTCCACTGGAACTTGGCTCCCTTCTGAGTTAGCCTTGTCAAAGGCGCTGAAATCGAAGCAAACCTTTCCACAAATCTTCTGTAATAGCCTGCTAATCCCAGAAAACTACGTACCTCTGTGGGCGTCGTGGGTCTAGGCCAATTCTTCACGGCCTCAATCTTCTGTGTATCCACCCGGACACCATCAGCTGCAATAATATGCCCCAGGAATGCCACTGAAGCCAGCCAGAATTCACATTTAGAAAATTTTGCATATAATTTCTGATGCCGAAGTACCCCAAGTACCGCTCTCAAATGATCTGCATGTTCTGCCTCTGACCGAGAATAAACCAGAATATCGTCGATAAATACAATCATGAACATATCTAAGAACTGCCTGAATACTCGGTTCATTAAATCCATAAATACCGCAGGAGCATTAGTCAGCCTGAAAGACATAACTCTGAATTCATAATGCCCATATCTGGTCCGGAATGCTGTCTTGGGAATATCGGCCTCTCGTACCCGTACCTGGTGATAGCCTGACCGAAGGTCTATCTTCGAAAATTATTTGGCGCCCTGCAACTGATCCAACAAATCATCAATTCTGGGGAGGGGTATTTATTCTTTATGGTTACCTTATTCAGCTGCAGATAATCAATACACATACGCAGCGACCCGTCTTTCTTACGCACAAATAATACCGGGGCTCTCCAAGGCGAAGTACTGGGTCTGATGAAGCCTTTTTCTAACAGATCCTTCAACTGCTCTTTCAGTTCTTTCAATTCTGCCGGTGTCATTCTGTACGGGGGAATAGATATCGGCTGAGTATCTGGAAGCAAATCAATAGAAAAATCTATCTCCCGCTCTGGAGGAAGACCTGGAGGCTCATCTGGGAATACATCTGGAAATTCATTAACCACGGGAACTGACTGAAGAGTCAGCGTTTCTGCTGTCAAGTCTTGTACCCGAACCAGATGATAAATATAACCCTTTCTGATCATTTTCTTCGCCTTAAGGTATGAAATAAACTTACCTTTCGGCGATGCTGTATTACCGGCCCATTCTATAACTGGCTCCCCAGGAAACTGGAAACGAACTACCTTATTTTGGCAGTCAACATTAGCATAATAGGAAGCTAGCCAATCCATACCCATAATAACATCGAACTCGATCATATCTAACTCCACCAGATCTGCCTTAGTGTCACGGCCACATACAATTACAGAACAGTCTTTATATACCTATTTTTCTACAAAAAAGTCCTCAATCGGTGTGGCTACCTCAAATGGCTCTATAGGTTCAGACGTTATACCAATTTTTCCAGCAACAAGAGGCGAAATATATGACAAAGTCAAACCTGGATCAATTAATGCATACACAGACCGAGAGAAAACCAATAATGTACCTGTAACGACATTAGGCGATGCCTCCTGATCCTGGCGGCTGGCCAAAGCATAAATGCGGTTCGAAGGACCGCTAGTACCCGAAGCTCCACCACGGCCTCTGCCGCGACCCGCCGGTGCTGATGTACCCGGCCCTGTAGGGCGCATAGCCACTGACGAAGATGATGACCCGGCGGACCGATCCGGTAGGCTGCGCTGCACCACCCGAACCGCCCTTATACGGGCAATCTCTCATAGAATGGCCCTGAAGGCCGCAAGAAAAGCATGCACCGGTGGCTCTGTAGCACTCTCCAGGATGGTATCTGCCACAATAAGAACACTGAGGCCTAGGTGGCCTCGTCTGACCAGAACCCCTATCTGTCCGCGAACCTGAAGCCCTGGGGCTCTGACCTGCTCCTGAATAACCTGGGCTATCAAATCTGCGAACTGTAGGCTGTGGAGGTGCGCTCTGTGCCGGCTGGGATCGATGTCTGCTAGGCTGTTGCGGCTGCTGAGGCTGTCTGCCCCGAAAATCTCCCGAATACCCAGATGATCTTGCCCTCTTGGGCTGTCTCCGATCCTGACTCCTATCGGGCTGATGACCCTTGTGCCGGTCCTCCATGCCCTGGGCGTGCGCCTGAATACAGGCAATATCCATATCGGGCTGAACGGCCAATACCAAACAACTGTCGACAAAATACCGGTCCAACCCCATAATATACCTGTGCATCCTGTCAGCCATAGTAGCTACCACAGCAGGTGCATATCGGGCCAATGAGTTGAACTCCATACTGTACTCTCGAACACTGCGGCCCCTCTGTCTCAACAATAAGAATCTGTCTGCCCTGGCCCGCCGTAACTCCGGAGGCAGAAAATGGCTAAGAAAAGCCTGAGAAAAATCATCCCAAACTGCTGGGGGAGCGCCATCACCTCTAGATAACTCCCATGACTCGTACCAATTAGCCGCTACATCATACAGCCGGTACGAAGCCAACGTGACTGACTCTGTCGCGGAGGCATTAATCAAATGTAAGGTGCGCCGCATCTTCCTGATAAACTCCTCAGGATCATCCTCGGGCTTTGTCCCGAAGAACTCTGGAGGGCCACAAGTGAAGAACTCACGAGCTCTTGAACTGTCGCGCCTGCCTGCTCGGTCACCTCCCAATCCGTGCCCCTGAACCTGTCCTGCCACAAGTCTGGTCAATAGCTGGACTGCCTCTCTCATAGACTGATCCTCAGTCCCTGGCCGTGGAGCTGGAAGCTCAGGTACTGGAATCTCGGGAGCTGGCGGTGGAGCCGCCCCTCGACCTGCAGCTGCTGCTGCTCCAATCTCCTCTACATGTGGCGGTGTGGAAGAGCCCTCTGCCGGGGGTAAAATATCAGGAGCAATATGTGCATGGGCCCTGGTAACCCTCTGGGCCCGACTAGTCTCTCCCACAGCTGCTGCCTTGGCCTTTTGGGCCGCTGACGCCTTTTTTGGAGGCATAACTGCAAATATAGCAATTCGTTAGGGAGGAGTCATCCTGATAACACAGCTCTATCGCACGATCTAAGACAGAAAGAAGGGTAGTATCCTAAATGCCCTGTAGCCTCCTGTTTATAGGTGTGGTGCACAACACACCGATAAACAAGACTCTACAAGACACGGTCTGTAGACATTCCGAGGACGAACCGCTCTGATACCACTTTTGTCACGACCCAACCCCGTAGGCCGTGACTAGTGCCCGATCTGGGCACCCAAACACATCTATGAAATGCTATCTCAGATTTTATCAAACGCATTCAAGTATATAACAGAAGCCGACAAGGCTACATTTCCAATTTAGATAATTTCCCGAAAAATTTCGGCAGAGCTTCCTTTGTTTTACAGACTATCCAAATTAACCCTGCGCACAGATAATACCAGCAAAAACCACACAGGGCCAACAAAGCAACGTTAAACATATGCGGACCGGCCGCGACGGCGAATGGGATCTCCCCAAACGCAACATATACACGCATCCGTACATAAAGACCCTAACCCACAAACATGTCCACAGACCTCTAAACAGACCGACAGAATCATATGACGGGACAGGGCCCCGCCGTATCCATGAACGAATACATATATACAATAGTGACAGACTGTACCAAAAGATGGGCTCCGAATAAGAGAGCGCTCAAAAATAGCAGAATAAGATCCTAGGTGGGCGGATCAGCAAACCTGTCGTCGGTACCTGCGCGGCATGAAAACGCAGCCCCCGAAGAAAGGGGGTCAGCACGAAATATGTACTGAATATGTAAAGCCTGAACTACAGAAACAAATCGTAACTGGTACAGAACGTACAGAAAGTGAGCAGAAAATCCAAAGTATCAAATACATATTTTCAAAACATGCAGAGTGTGTACAGAAACATATGTCATATCAAATCTGGCCCCTGCCAAGGGATTCGGCAGACAGAACGTGGCCACCCTCCCGACGCTGGTGCCACAACTCAAAAGAATCAGAATAGGGGCGTAACCCCGTAACATAGTATATCATATCAGATGGCCATAGAAAATCTTATCAGAACAAGCGTACGTGGCACAACATACTCCACAAATCCACATACGCGTATACCTGCCCCCTCACATCGAGGCACGGCGAACAATGCAGAGGATTACGCTTGACAACATATCCTGGCTCGGGCTCAGTGTGGGAAACATTGGGGCATCCACGAATGGAGTAGTGAGAGACTAAATGCAATTAAAACATCATAAATATTTTCAGAGACTCAATGAGGCACACCAACGACAAACCAATCCAATGAATTACAGAAGCATAATCTTTCTGAAATCGTTCCGAGTGCCAAAGCAATTTATAAGACTTAATGGAGTATTTAAAGCAGTCTTTGTTTAGTAGTTAAAAGAGTAGTCAGAAGATTTCTTTCGAAAACTGCTCGAAAACAAGCCTTAAGTACAATAAGGGTAAAATCGGGAATATTGGGCCCACCTCGGGACAAGCAAGGCGGTGGGCTCAAATTACGTATTTTAAGCTTATGGGGCCACCTACGAAGGTTCTACGGACATTCTATAACCTTTCAAATAGTTTGGGGAAGGTTTGTATAATTTTCAAGAAAGCATACCAAAAGGGTTCAATCCTATTGAACGAAAATGTGACAATTTTAGATGCGGATTCCGATGCGCAGAATATTCTCCGAGGCGTGAATCCGATCCTAGTACTTCTAGGACATGCCAAAAGAAGAATCGGGATAGCTTTACATACCTTTTAAGCTCCTTACGCCTTTCCGAGCTCACTTCCCGTTTCGTCAAAAGTCTGCAAATGGTCATGTTTACCAATTGTGAGTTATAGAATCTACGAATTCAACTTAACTCATGTATGTCTATCGAAATTTCGGCAGCACCTCCCCTATACATATAGCACCCCCGAGAATTCAACTCGGCCAAAACAATCAACAACAACCCAACAACAACACCCACAACAACAACAATCAATACAAAACACAATATGACATAACTAGTTCTACTTGCCGACATAATGCCATAACCTTCACTTTAACCTTAACTTTCAAACTAATCTCAACGATTTCACATTCATTATCAATCTAGATCACCACAACATAGTTTAGAAGCATTTCATATCGTTTCCTTAAATTATACACACGATATACATAATATACAAACTTTCCGCCAAAGTCATATTTCATCCAAAGCTTCTAATCTTTGGCATACATATTCATAACATGTTCCCTACTTCCAAATCTATCAATGATCATCATAATTTGCAACCTAACAACCTCATTTTTCATAATGTCATAAAATCGTACTAAAACGACATAAGCTTCTACGTTCCATTTCAATACAAACTTATATCATTTCATCTCCATATACATTGCAAGCATCATAATAACGCAACTAACACATTAAACAAAATTAATTCATTTCCATTCTACCACTTCATACCACACGGCCAAGCACCACATTACCAAACTCAACTAAACTCATTCAACTTTCATTTCCAATGTGAATACCATCATCCACACAATTAGAATATAACATAAAATTCAACTCATATATGTATACCACATATATACACTCACGGCTATACACTATATTCCAAACCCATTTTGAAATCTTCCATATTTCTATACTTTCAACTCATTTTTACATACTACAACACAAACAAATCTTCATAACACAATAATAAGGGATGAATTCTTACCTTATTCTCAAATCTTCTTCACTTGAGTATGTGATCACTTTGATGAACCAAGACCTATTCCTTCCAAACCAACTACACCAAGTTTAGAAGGAACCTTGAATTAGTAGGAAAATCACAAGATATCAATATTTGGCAGAAGATTTTTGAGGGTTAATTTTCCATGGCCAAACCCGAGAGCTCCTCTTTCTTTTTCTCTCTTGTGCTTTGTTCTTTCTCTTCTTCTAATTTCTTGAAGGATCTAAGGGATAAATACCACTATATTATTAGTATTAGCACATGGGAAAATTGACTAAAAAGGTTGGGTGGGCTTGGCCTTATGGCCGGCCACCCCCCCCCCCCCCCCCCCTATTTGGGCCTCATTTCTCATCAATTTTTCTTGGCCCAATGGATTTAAATCCTTGTTTTACAAATCCCGAAACTAATTTCTGAAATTCCAATTTTTGCCCTTAGCCTTCCCCGACACTTTCACATTGATATTCTTTTACAAACAACTCAAGTGCTAGATGTAATCAATTATGACTTTATTTCATACAAGTCAAGATTATTTCTAATTTTCCAAATGTGCGAAAATACGGGATATAACAATATGTTATCGTGCGCACTCCTCTGCATTGTTCACCGAGTCCCTCTTACTTGCGGGCTGGGACACGTTATATGCATATGTATATGATGATATGATGATACGGGGATGGTGGCCAGGATGGAATATGTTGACTTTATTCACCGAGACCCGCAATAGAGGGCCGGGACACGTTATATGTATATATTGTATAAGATTCTGACATGCATGATTCTATCCACCGAGTCCCTTAATAAAGGGCCGGGACACGTTATATGTAAACATCATACAAGATGTTGACATACATGATTCTATCTACCGAGTCCCTCACTAGAGGACCGGGACACGTTATATGTATATATGCTATATGATGTTGACATGTTGACATGCATGACCTTATTCACCGAGTCCCTCACTAAAGGGCCGGGACACGTTATATATATATATAAAAAAAAATTTATATGTGTATGATTCATGATTCAAAATATACTACTTCACTACATAAAGGAAACATATTGATGATTTCACACAGTTATACTGGTTCTGGAGAGTTTCTATTTTTGGCTATGATCCCCTGTACTGTACTTCATGCCTTACATACTCGGTACATTTTTCGTACTGACCCCCTCTTCTTCGGGGGCTGCGTTTCATGCCCGCAGGTACATACGTACACTTGAGTGACCCGATAGCTTAGGCCATCTATTCTGCTGCTCTGGAGTGCTCCCTTGTTCTGGAGCATACATTTTGGTACAGACTCTTCTGTTGTCTATATGTATGTATATGTTCAGGGGTACGGCGGGGCCCTGTCCCGTCATATGATTCTGTTATCTTTGTTAGAGGCCTGTAGACATGTATGTGGGTCATGGGTCGTTGCGGTTCAGATATGTCTGTGTGGCTTGCGTCTAAGCGATTCCATTTGCTATGATAGACTTAATGGCTTGTACGTATGTATATATAGATGTTTTGGATAATATGTTCCACGACAGCCTTGGTGGCTTCTATATGATATGTATGATATATGTGACCGCTTAAGACGACATCTATTCTCAGTATCTATATAAATGAATATATGTTGGATATGAATGAGTTAGGGATATGTCGATCGGTAAGTAGGTGTGTATGGGTGTCCAGCTCGGGCACTAGTCACGGCCCACGGGGTTGGGTCGTGACAGAAAAGCGAAGATACAGCAATATTAAAGGGAGAAAGACTTACGAGCTCGGACGCATAAACGTAGCCAATAGGAGGTCGAACAGGTATGTTAAGGCTAAACCTTTCTTTCTACAGGCATGATTCCTTGTTGTAAACCTTTGTACTATATCCATAATATCGTTGCTTCCACAAATGCTACACGCCTATGAATCTCATGATATTATTGAGCCCATTCATGACCTTTGAAATTATTCATTGTGATTGATCTCACCTTATGATATTCGTTCCTTCAAGGTGAGATATAGCGATGACGATAGTTCCATAGTAATAACAATCCAATGAGTTTAGGAATGTGTCTTAAGGGATGTTTTATAGGACATGAATAGAGTGCTAGTAGAGGATCCCTAATGAGGTATTTAATGTTCGAAGAGAGGTTCATGTTGTATATTAGTATTTGGTTTTAGCCTAGTCAAGTGGGAAGAAGTACTAATGGCCAGAGATGTGCTTATAAGGCTCATATGATTATGTAGACACTACGGGTTAAACGAAGACAATAAGAAGTGCATAGAGATTACTTGTAGATTTTTAGTTATGATGTTGATTGTAATTACCACTGGTCTATGACCAGTCGGGCAGATGTTACCACCGGGCTACGGCCGGTTGGGCAGATATGTGCTTACCACCAGGCTACGGCTGGTTGGGCAGTTATTACCACCATGATATGGCTGGATGGGCAGTTATGTATCTACCACCATGCTACGGCTGGTTGGGCAGTTATGTATCTACCCCCATGCTACGGCTGGTTGGGCAGTTATGTATCTACCACCATGCTACGACTGGTTGGGCAGTTGGGCAGTTGTATGCATTTACCACTGGACTGCAGCTAGTCGGGCAGTTACTACCATGCTACGGGCGGTCGGGCAGTTACCGCTGATCAGTCGGGCAGTTGCGCTCTACCGTCGGGCGATAATCGGACGGGCAGTTATTACCACCGGACTGCAGGCGGTCGGGCAGTTACCACTGATCAGTTGGGCGGTTAGTATAGGATGATTAGTATGATAGAGGCAAAACACTGTACATAGATATGGTTGAGCATGCAAGAGTATATGGATCGGGTTGCACGCCGCAACACATGTTTGGATAACGTTTGATGATAAGGTAACCAGGACTACGGTAGGGTATACAGACCTAGTAAAGATTACAAGAAGATGAAGAGGTATGTATATATATGCTAGATTTCCATCGGTAGTTCAAAAATGCCAGGTTGATTCTTATTCTTCTCATCTTTAGTATATGGCTATTTTGTTTCACCTTCCGCCTTGCATACTCATTACATTGCTCGTACTGACGTCCCTTTGTTGAGGGTGCTGCGTTTCATGCTCGCAGGTCTTGAGATACAGCTCGACGGATCTTTCAGTAAGGATACCAGCTCAGCAGTCCGAGTCGTGGCGCTCCACTTGCTTCGGAGTTGCCCTATGAGTCAGCATGGCTGCATATGAATTAGCATGGGTATGGCGGGGCCCTGTTTCGGCCACTTTATGTCATGTACTCCTGTAGAGGCTCGTAGACAGATATGCACATTTAGATATCTTATAATTATCTCGACTTGTACTATGTTGTATCATTGTTATGGATAGCCTTACCGGCACATACACTCGAGATTAGTTTGAAAACGTAAGTATGTTATCTTTCGGGCTTGTTCCCCTATGACTTATAGTACCTTGGTCTTATGTTGCGTTTCAAGATACAGAAAACGTGAGTTACAGTTGGTTCTCCTGGTTGCCGCAGGGAGCCGAGTGCCAGTCACACCTTACCAAGGTTAGGGTGTGACAAGTCGAATCAAAGTGTTAGTATGGCTATGGTGTGATGACTTGTATACTTCTTGTACGTATCTTCGTGGGGTATCCACATTCTTAGGGGGTCAATTTCTTAAGTGTTGTTATGACTCGTGACATGGTGACTTGTACTCTTGAGACAAATATATTAATTGTTCATGATCCTTATTGATTGTCGGTACGGAAATACATTGAGATGAGAAAGAACATGTAAATATAAAAAGGCACATTTGATGGGGAGATGATGTGGCCTAGTCATGGGATCGTGATCCGAGGTTAGTTCCGAAGTGAGTGGTACATGGACACCATGGGTCACCTGTAGTCATGGCTATTTGGGCAAACATTACCATTTAGCATGTGTGTACGGATATGATATTAATATTGAATGCATTGTACTTGTGTATTCATATTTGTGACGGTGGGAGAGTTGATTCCGATTGGATGACATATAGTCATGGTTCATTCTGGTAAGTGATAAATGATTTCCTCATAATTATGGAGATGAGGCATTTACAAGTAACCTCATAATCCATTGATAAATAAAGGAAGGTAGGTTGAGTTGACACCATTAGCGTGGCGAAGAGTTTGGGAAGTATGTTGATTTGTTATCATTGACTGCGTTGCTTTACTCATTCTTACTTAATACTTGATAAGTAGTTTGAGTCTGGTGTCCATTGCGGGTTGTGCATTGATTGAGTCTAACCGTTAAATTATGAGTATGTTAAGGTAAAGAGGAAAAATGCAAGAATTAGTGGTCCCACTGAGTGTCGTTTGATAGAGAGGTTGATGTTTGTCCATATATATTCCCGGGGTTACTTTGGTCCAGGAGTCTATCTAGAAAGTAATTGTTGTTGTCTATTGGTCCTCACTTTCTTGTGTTGCATTGACTTAGTATTGGGAATACGGGCATGTTTTTGTCAGAAATGCTAAAGTATGGGTAGGATGTAAAAAGGTGTTATGACCATGCCCATCTCATTATTCTGTTTGATTTTATATCGTGTTGCGTGAACTAATCTTTGTCAGTATATTATTCTTACTAGTACAACGGGTGTACAGATACTACTCTTGCTACATCATTTGGGTGTAAATGAGTTTTATGTTGTTGCTTGAAGGTTTCCTTAGTTGCAATGGCAGATATCTTCCTACAACTTCTGTACATCTCACTCCGAAGGCGGAAGCTGTGTCTTTTTAATTGTGTTATCTCTCTGTAATTTAGAAGCTCTTGAACATGTCTAGACTAGATCCTTGGGAAAGCTGAATTGTTTTAAATAATTAAAGAATGTCTTCGTAATGTTCGTTTTATTTACTATCGTTAATTACATTTGCTTTTAAAACAACATTACACAGGGGTTGGTTGGTAAGGGTTCACCTATCACATAGTAATAAAGTAGGCACCCGCATGATCTGTGATTTGGATCGTGACACCATATTAAATAGCGATTAAGAGAAAGCTAAGGGAAAAGAAGATCACCTAAGGTAGCTGAATTATAACACCCTACCCTTGGTAGGGCGTGATTGGCACCCGGCACCTTGCCTACTATGGAAGATCCTTGTCTCGTATATCTACACCTACGGGCATGAACGCAGTGTACACAAGAAGGACGTCAGTACGAACAATATGTAAGGCATGAATAGTAGTATAATATCAAAGTGAAGATAACATAAGATAATGGAAGTAATTATACCTCGCACTCTTTTTAAAATCTCTGTCATGTAAACTACTCGTCTGCAGGAAAAACATGTCATACACATCCATACACAACATCCATACATATGCATTCACATACACTTACTATGCATACATCTGTCACAGCCATACCCGACCCTTTCGGGACTCGGTGTTATCTGTACTCAGCCCTTGCGGGACTCGATGTTATCCGTACTCGGCCTTTGCGGGACTCGATGTTATCCGTACTCGGCCTTTGCGGGACTCGATGTTATTCGTACTCGGCTCTTGCGGGACTCGATGTTATACCTAACTGATCAGTGGGATGCAGTGCATACATACATACATACATATACATAAAAATACATAAATGAAATCAACGTCATCATTAGAATTACCATTATCGTCATATCAATCCTCGAAGGATGAACCATCTTAAGGTGAAGTCGACGACGTCATGGGAGTCTCGAGAATCATGAACTTAGGTAGCATTGGAAATATAATCGTTATCATCGCTATATCTCACCTCGAAGGAACGAGTAACATGAGGTAAGACCATCAACAATAAGTACGGTTAAGGGATTCATGGAATGGCGCAATAGTCTCATAATGCCTTCAAATAATAGTTTCGGATTTTCAAAAGAAGAGAATCATCATCATCGTCACAATCATCATAGAACATATTCCATTTAACATCATAAGAGGCTTTAAGAGTCAAGAACTTCGCGCTTTTGAAAACAAGGAAGTTATGGAATCATAACATAGGAATCATGCCTTTGAAAGAAAGGGACGAGCCTTAACATACCTGTTCAACCTCCTATTAGCTACACTTATTCGTCCAAGCTTGAAAGTCTACATTTAAGAGGATTTACATTAACATTAGCCTCTTTATCGCACACTTATTCCAAGTTTCAAATCAAACTATTCTATATTCTGCCGAAAATCGGGCAGCATCTCCCCTGTTCATATGCCTAGCCCGAATTCTCAATGCAATAACCAACAAAACAATAACAATACCAAAATTAATAACATCATTTACCATACCAAAGTATTATATAAAACATCCCACACACAGTTTTCCAACTTCCATAACTACTCAACTCAGTATACAATTATTTAACCACGCTTTCTTCGTAAATAAACCGGTATTAACATAAATAGAAAGAGATTCATACCTTTACCTCGATAATAATGATATATATTAACTCCTAAACCTTTAACTTAAGCCACAATGCCTCAATACACAATTTTATAGTTGCAACTATACGCCGTTTGGACCGGGATTTGGGAATTATACCTGGTTTCGGGCTAAAATGTTGGTGATGGAAAGTTGGGGAATTTTATGGAATATTTGAGGGGTTCTTGGTGTGTTTGGGACGAAAATGAGGGGGTCTCCCCCTTTAAATAGCGGTCCAGGTTCTGCCTGGACCGACTTAATTTTCCTTTGGGCGCGTTCGCGCTGACTTATTTGTTTCTGACTGCACCTTCATTCAGTAAAAAGATCATAACTCTTGATACGGATATCGTGTGAGGGCCCACGACCTATGGTTGGAAATCTGTCTCAATTATCTACAACTTTCATTCTTGGTGTTTTTCCAAATTCCAAACTTATAATGGTGTTTTGGCCCCTCCAATTCAGATCATCCAAAAAATGTTTCCTTAAATCGTCCTTTTGGAGGGCTTATGCCCATATTTGGCTTAAGGGTCCTTCTTAGGACTTGCTCAACTTTCCATGTACTACTCATATATCTCTTCATATGTCCTTTATAAAACTCCAGTATGTGGGCCCCACTTAGCTTGCAGCAACGAGGGATTTTCATCATGTGCCATATGAACCAATTCACCCCATATGGTCTCCAAATGTCATATATATATTATTATTACATTCTTATAATATACCCTTCATCCTGAACCCGGGCCTAAAAATTGTTCAGCGCGTTCGCGCTATGTTGGCCTTTGGCCTTCTGCGTGTTCACGCCATTCCCTGGCGCATTCGCGCAGACCATTTTCTGGTCTGCCAGCCCGAATTGTAACATCCATATCTCCTTACCCCGATGTCCTATCGAGGAGCGATTTGTTGTGTTGGAAACTAGACTTTCCGAACTTCAGTTTAGACTTTTTTTTCACTTCCAAACTGTAATATACTAAAACATATTATTTCTTCCAGTTAGACCAAAATTTTCGTACCAAACCTTGCCCAATTTTCGTTCAAGCCTCGGAAGCATAATCTCCTTAGTTCACTGGTTTTCCAATCCTCCTATAACCTGTTACGTGAACTCCGACTCTTATAATCGTAACATGAGCACCTATGATCTTGCATCTTCTCGACAATAACTCGATGTCTGCAATTGAATAGCTAATACCTAACGAATCCCAACGTACCGAAACTACGGGGTGTAACATCCTTCCCCACTTAGAAACATTCGTCCTCGAATGTTGCAGTATTGTCAACCTACCACACCGTCTTTGATTCCTTAGAACAGTTATTCTTCCCTTAGGGTCCGATTACCATTTGCTTAGACTATAACTTGGTTCAGTCTCTTCTCATCTTCCCTTAACTCTTTTTATTGCATTCAGTCAGCTTCTCCCACTTCTTTGTCTTCATGTACATAGTCGAAAATTAATTAGCATCTCGCTCTAGTTCTATCTCCATTATTGTAGCCTTGACTTGCCGTGCCGTAACTACTCATCATCTTATATGTATTCTCTTTTTCTCGTTCCTTATTTCCCTTTTAGTGGGCAATTACCTTTCTCATATATGGATCCTCTTTGCGTTTACTCCTTCGGTGCCATCTCGGGCTACTCTTTTTTGATATCTATTGGTCTTGGATATACACTATACTGACTCTTTGTAGTTCATTGGTCAACTTCATTAGTCCTTACATCTTTGTCACCATCTCTCTTACCTTTACATTTTGAGTGTTTATCCAACATGACCTTGTCGCTAGTGGGTATAATGGTTGTGTTTCTTAAACTATTCCTCCCAGTTCCTTTCCAAGACAACTTCCATCGATCCAAAGTACGTATATACATAATGGTTCATCACCATTTACTATCCTTTGCAGTACCATTATACTTATGGCAAACTTATAATCCGAGTTCAAGCTAAATCCCTGGGGCTCCTGCCACAACTTTTTCGTTAGCTTCTTGCTCCCAAATCTCGCGATACAAACCCAGAAGCATAGGATTACGACAATTCTTACTCCACTACGATTCTCTTACAACATATATACATATATATATATAGCTTCGATTTCTTTGTACCGCGATCACTTCATATGTTATTATTCCTTATTGGCTTTCTGATATGACCCTTTTGCAATTGTAGTTGGGCATAGCTTCACGTTGACGGTTCATATAATTCCATAGCATATACTCTCACCCCAGCACGCTTAACCTTGACACTCTGATGAAATCCGGTGCATTAATGCTGGTATGATCGCATCCAACTCACCGCATGACCTTCATCACATAATCTAGAGCAAGTTGAAGTCTTAACGGATTCCAAAACATTCTCGTAACACATCTCCCTCCGGATTAGAAAGGGTCTTTTACTCTTCTTACTATAGAATTACTATTTTAGCCTTTTCAATCCTCAATATTCACCTTTCACCAATGCGTGTGACTACTTTCCATCCCAGGTTTCCAGATTCCCATTGGTGGCGAAAACACCTTGATCGCCGTTGTTACGTGCTAGTCTACAACAATTACACATACATAGCAAATTCCAATAAAGGCTCATATAGTTATAGTCGATTGATCTCTAGTCTGATCTGGTGGACTATAAGGTAATCGATGTAAGTTTAAGGACGAGATTATTTTTTGGGATATGAGACAAGGGCTTTTAAATCCCTGATTTTTACTGCGTGCACGATTGCTTGTAAATTAAATTGGTGTAGAAATATCAGTGGAGATTAGGGATCAATTAACCATGATAATATTATTAAGTGGAGATTAATGATTAATTAAGCAAATTAAGACCACAAAGTGGGCCCCACGACACATGGGGGAATTTGATTGGTGTTGAGGGAAATTAGACACATGTCATAAGGATGGACACGTGTCATAAGGGTGGACATGTGTCCACTTTGTAGGCACAATATGTAGCCATGACTTGATGACTAAGTCATCAATTATATCTCATTTTCAACTTGGCAAAATACAACTTAGAGAGAGGAGCTCTAAGCTCTAGATAGAGAGAGGGTTCGGCCATGGCTATGGCATGGCTTCATGAAGCTCACGGCCAGCCATGGCAGTCCCTAAATAGCTCACGGCCAGCCCCCCCCCCCCCCCCCCACCATTAAATTGTTAGATTTTCAAGTTCAATTGGAGGAAGAAATGAGAGAGGAAGCTCACGGCCATGGTGGATAATGAGAGCTTGTCTATAAGGTAAGATTTAATCCTTTTCTACATGTTTTGGAGATGGTTTGAACTTGCTATAATTGGTGGTGGATATGGAATTGAATGCAAGAATTGTGTATGTTGATGTTGAGACTTCGTTAGGCCGTGTAGGGGCTGTTTTAATCTAGCCATGGTAAATTAATTTTAATTAGTATTGTTGTTGTGTTGTCATGGATAAAATGATGAAAGTAAAGGGGTTTGATGTTTAAAAATGGAGTTATATTTGTTTAGTGGGCTGTTCTTATTGAATTGAGGGATTAAGGGTTAAGATTATGTGTTGTGTTGTTGATCTTGTGAAATTGGAGGACTAAGTGTCGTTAAGACTTGTGTTGTGTTGATTGTAATTGACGGGCTGCTTTAGGACTTGTTGTAATGTTAAGATAAATTTTCTTGCGTATAAGGGCTGAAGCCGTTGTTATGTCGTTGCTAATGTGAATCACTAACTCAATAAGAAAGGAATGTATAAAATATCGTATGCGAAACGTATGTGGGCTGTTTTGGAGTATCCTGGGATCTTGTTTCGACTGGTTCTTAATGCGATAACTTAAACGTGCTTGGGTTGTTGCTATGTTGGTTGTATGGTTGGCATAAATGCGAGGAAATTGAGCGATATAGGTGAAGTGCTGCCTAATTGTCTGGAAATAAGTCACCAACGTTAAAGTACGTTTTATGCCATTTCGTAGCTTAACTATAATCTTGACGTCTTAATATAGGTTGAGATATTTTGGGCAACGTGTACATATCGAGTCATCGATTAAGCGCTAAAGGTATGTAAAGTTAACCCTTCTTTCTTTTTGGCATGATTTTTATGAAACGAACAGACGATGTGTATATGATTTCAAAGAAGTTCCTATTCCTAGAGCCACTAGGATGGCTAATGTTCTTGATTTCCAAAAGCTATTTCATTATGTCTTGATACGTGTATATGATTCCAGAAGTTCTATTTGGATATAATCCAAAGTGATATTCGAAAGGTACTTGATATGACTATTGTCTTGATTTTCAAATGATAGTTCGTTTTGATTATTCTATTGAGTCTCAAATATCATTTAATTTGCATATGGTTGCTCACTACTCTACTCGTGCATGCCTGAACATATCTTTCACTGAGTCCCGGGCCAGGATACGTTTTCGTGCACAGTTTCACTGCATTGTTCACCGAGTCCCATAATGGGCCGGGTATGATATATGATATTGACATGCATGATTTATGTTTCAAAAGGTAAGTGTTTTGGTATTCTGGATGTTATACTTGTCTCCTGTACTCCCTACTTTTGTATGACTCTCTTTACTGTATTTTATGCTTTATATACTCAGTACATATTCCGTACTGACCCCCTTTCTTCGGGGGGCTACGTTTCATGCCCGCAGGTACAGATTAGTTGTGACTCCTTAGGAGACAGTTTATCTGGATATATATATACGTGACGACGTTATGAACCTTGCAGTTCTTTTGCAAGTTTCCATATTGTTCTTAGATTCAGTTTGACTATATTCAACAGGTACGTATACGAGTGTCCAGGTCGGGCACTAGTCATGGCCCACGGGGTTGGGTCGTGACAAAAGTGGTATCAGAGCAGTTCATCCTCGGAGTGTCTACAGACCGTGTCTAGTAGAGTCTTGTTTATCGGTGTGTTGTGCACCACATCCATAAACAGGAAGCTACGGGATTTGATTAGTTGTGACTCCTTAGGAGACAGTTTATCTGGATATATATATACGTGACGACGTTATGAACCTTGCAGTTCTTTTGCAAGTTTCCATATTGTTCTTAGATTCAGTTTGACTATATTCAACAGGTACGTATACGAGTGTCCAGGTCGGGCACTAGTCATGGCCCACGGGGTTGGGTCGTGACAAAAGTGGTATCAGAGCAGTTCATCCTCGGAGTGTCTACAGACCGTGTCTAGTAGAGTCTTGTTTATCGGTGTGTTGTGCACCACATCCATAAACAGGAAGCTACGGGATATTTAGGATGTTACCTTTCTTTCATATCTAAGATCGTGCGATAGAGCCCAGCAATAGGAAATGAAATCCCTTTCACTAACCCTTGATTTCAGCTGAAGAACGACATCGACAGAAGAAAGTGACTACTGATATTGGAAGTTACAAAGTACGCAGGTAAGAAACGATGAGAAAGATGCATGTCGGATAAGGTAAGAATATTGAAGTATGATTGACATGTAAAGTTGAAGAATGAAAGGGGAGGTAGATAGGAAGGTATAACAGGACAGATCGTTAAAGGATCAGGTACATCTCGAGGTGCGATACGTGAGGTAAGTTTCGACACCTCTATACTTTTTACTTGAAATTGGGAGCCCTGTGTGGCTATGATATGATATGATATTTATGTATATATGTTGGCCCTGTGAGGCATTGTTGGTATTTCCTGCGTGCAGGTTTTGGGATAGTAAGAAGTACAGAGGGAACTCTGCCCAAATTTTCCCAGAAATAGAAAAAAGAGAATGAGATATAGGTTCATAATATGTCTTGAAAGTCGATACCGATAGGGTAAATTTATTATGTTGGATTAAAGCTTTAAGAGATACCCTCCATGTCATCCGTAAGAGACACCATTCTCACTTGGGAAATTTTATTTCGAAGAAGCATATATGAGCAGCAAAGTTTGGAATTCATTTGAACGGACCAGAATACTTTCCAGCCATATTTTTACGTTAGAAAAGCTCATATTGAAGGGCAAAAACGTCCAGCAATTAAGTTTCACTTCATTGGAAGAATACAGAGCATACAACAAGTAGTTTATGAACTAAATGATTTGTTCACGACTCAAGAATAAATCTGGAGGTAAACCATGTGAATCAAGCACTAGAAGTCCTGTGGTGCTTGTCGGATTCTAGTTTTTCTTCTGGTGGTGGTTGGAGAATGCCTCATGGGGACATTTTATTAGTTATTAATAAACTAATTGGAGATGGAATTTGTGGAAGGAAAACTCAAACTTGTGGGCTGTCTAAGATCATGTATTTCATATGTTGTTGATGAAATGCTAGAATAGTTCGGAAGGGCTTGTGGTACTAAGGGATGATTTAGAAAAAGGTGGCAAATCTTAGCAAAACATTTTATTGAGGTATTGAGTGAACTGATAAGTAGGGATAAATTACGACGAGTTTACAGTTAAAAGGAGTGATAGTATGATGGAGATAAAAGTACGGAGGAGGAAGAATTATGATAAATTATGAAGGTATTGATAAGACAGCTTGTGAGATATTAAGGATAAGATTGATCAAAAAGGGTGAAGGGTTAAATACGCCTACTCCAAAGAGTGCAATTAAAACATAGTAAGAATCGTGAATAAGGTTAGGGAGTGTTACGTTATAGGATGGATTACGAACAGGATGTAATGTGAATACCATAAGGATTGTTATAGAAATGAGTAAAGCCTAGCAAGGAAGTAACTAAAGGATATGATGTGATCAGTGTGAAACATAAAAAGCAAGTATAGAACAACAAAAAAAAACTTACAAAGTCCTATAGGGAAGTTCAGAATAGAGATCAAGTGGTAACGAAAGTGAAAGCGAGCACAGGAAGAGAATGGGTTAATAGAAAGAAGAAGATAAGAAGAAAGCGAGTGGGATTACAGTGTAGCAATGTGTTATGACACGTATAGCTGAGAAAATGAGTAATATAAGCGACATAATTGTGAAAGACCGAACTAAAGGAAGATGACCAACAGGACAGAATGAATGCCAGAAATGACTGGTATAATAAGAACAAATAGCGATGAACAGAATATACTTTGAAAATGAGAAAGGGGTTATGTAGAAGTAGTGTTTTCCAAAAGATACGGGAGTAGCATGAGATTCCTCGTGCACAAAATAAAAGATGGACATAGACTGGAGAAATGAAATGAATACTAAAGGAAGCACTCAAGACAGACGTAATTAATTGAGTATGAGTATAGGATAAAAGGGAAATATATAGCTACAAACTTAAGGTGTAGTATGACGAGAAGGTGATAAGACAAGACCACTATTAAAACGAATTTGATATGATTTTGAGTAAGTTAGAAGTTAGCGTTGGGTATACAACAAGGGTGAAAGAGCATGAGGCATAAAGGAGTACTGCGTGTATGTGACTTCACCTCGGAAATAGTGAAATCCTTAAAGGACAGGGATTGTGGATTTGCGAAACAACTGATGTATTGTGGATTTATTAGAAGAAATAGATGATATCCGTTGGGATAAAGATAGTGTTATAGGAAAGCTTGGGACACTTATCATCAAAATATAAGTGCTACCTAATTGAGAATTTGAAACGACTATAAACACTAGCTAATTACTGATCGGAATAAATGGAATGTGGCTTTGGATAAATCGTTACATTAATTATATTACTCGAGTACCAACCATGAGATATGATTTTGTACTATATATCGAGAGTTCTCATCGCTTCGTGATTGGGTTAAGGTTTCGTATGTGGGGAATCAAAGTTATAAATGATAAAGAAAAGACATGGATATGGTACAAGTACAACCCCAAAGGGAGGAAGCGGGTGAAAGCAAAGTAAGTATAAATGGAAACAATTGACACTGAAATATATTTGATATAGATGCTTAAATTTCAATCGAGATCTCTTGCTGAAACAAGTTAATAAGCTCTGATAGCCAGCAATGGATGGATAAAAGACAGGATGGTATTTGAGACAAGACTAAGGATCATTTGTAAAGATTCTGTATAATATGACAGTAGAAAGTGAATGCTTATAATAAGGAAGAATACGACAAGAAAATGGTAACGAGCAGCTTAAGAGAAATTATAAAGGATAGCAACGCTATACTGGATTAGAGGGTAAGGCGTTGGCAATGGGGTTGCTTGCTAATGATACTGTAACTTATAAGTAGCAAAGGAGGAAGGACAGGAAATCTCCTATAGTAGGATATGAGAAAATCAAATGGTGATAAAGAAAGGGGGAAGGAGCATGACAAGATATACCGCAAGTGAGTTTTTAGTACAAATAAGATATGCAAAACAGAATGAACCAGGAGAGGGGAAATCTATGACCAAGATTGGAAATACTCTATACAAGTTGTACAAGAATAGTTATGCAATCTACGAATATTTCTATGCTAAAAATGA